>NC_054544.1:14084474-14164474 GCF_017654505.1 Polyodon spathula
TATGTTATAGGAGAATCATTTGAAACCTCTGTACCCTGGGACAGGTAAAACAAATGCATGTGTTATGTTATAGCCATAATAAAGCAGAATCCCTCAATTATGACCACCAAGAAGACAGGGGAGACTGATTTATGGAGACCAAGCCTTAAACACAGGGAGATCTTAAGATTGTGAGAAACAGTCTACTGTTTGTACCTTGCATAGTACTTATTGGCAGTTCTAGCCACTTCCTAATGCCAGAGCAACAGCTGTTACATCCAGACATTTGATACCAGTGATAGTTACATTATATATTTGACAGTGCTAAAATAGCTGCATAGGCTTTGCAGTGCTTTGCTCTTAGTAAGTAGGATTTAGAACATGTCCTGCCAGTAGGATGTTTTTCACATATACTGTAATGATGTATTGCACACTGAAAACTCTTGAAAACAGACAGCTAATACAAATGAGGGACTGCTGCAGCTTTCAGAAATAGGGGCCATTAAAAGAGTAACAGGAACCTGGGCTTCAGAGACAGCTGCTTCTACGATAAGGTCTTTCCTCGCCTAAGGAAATAAATATGCAATTACCAAAAGTGCTAATTCATTATGTATTCTGTTTACAGTTCCTGTCTGTCTAAAGTATATCCAGTATATGGTGTTTTTGTTAATGAAGAGTAGTTCAGAGGAGTCAGCAGGTGTACAGCAGACTGATCTGAATGCCCTCAAACAGTTGAAAGGAATAATATTGTGATCTGTGTTTCACCGGTGATATCCAGCAGCTGTCTGCTTTCACTCCTACATTGAAATAACAGTGGGAATTAAAAGTAAATAAATGACTTGTGAGGCTGAATTAGAACATTATTTTAATGAGGAATTCACTTAACGCAGACATTATAGTTACAGATAATTGTACGATTTATAAATGTGAAATGCTCTAACAGCATGCTTTGAATAAATACAGAGCTTGAGACACCTTGTTAAAGTAAGCCAAGACTGTCACACTGCTCTTCCATAGTCTTAGAGGATTGGGTTGTTATGTATAGATATAATGTATGCATCTGAGCTCAGAAACCTACATATGAAAGGGAAGTCATTCTGCTTTGGGAGTGCAATGGGCAGGAGTAGTGACAGTCATTAGTAGCATGTGAAATCCCATCACAGCAAGGCTATTGCAACAGTTACGATCTGCTGTTCTTTAAACTGTCTTCCTTTCTAATCCAGGACATAGGGTTTCTGGGGAAAGGGTGTTATTTTCTCTTTCGGGTAATGTGTGTCTCTAAAATATGAAATAAGCAGTTTTGTTTTCTTTCCTTGGGTATTGAATCTTTTCTGAAATGTAAAACAAAGTGTTATTTTATTTTCTAGGGTTCTGGACCTGTGCAGCAATGTAAAAGAGCGAATAATAAGAGAATGCAAAGAAAAAGGAGTCCAGTTTCCTCCACTGTCCACATGCAGGTACATTTTTAGTGTGTATGTTAATTGGCAATCTGCCCCTGCTGCCTAACCACCCAGTTATTCCTTGAGGTAGCTTGTTAGGGGTGCCATTGAACCATTTAAGTCTGGGGTCTGTGTTGTAATTCTCCAGCCTTCATCAAGCCAGCTCATTTACAGCTGCAGACCACCCATCAGACCTGGCATTAGTAACATATAGGTGGGCTGTGATTAGTGCTAGGGATCATTCCCCCTGTAGCCGCTCGGAGTGTCTCATTTGTCCTCTTAATTTGCACCTGCATTTTCTGCTGCAGACCCACTGTGGAGAAACTTCCCGTACAAATGGCCAGTCGGATGCTAGCCTCCTTTTAATAGGAGCCTGGGAGGAAGGTACTAGCCGTTAAATTGCGAGCAGCTTTGACCTTCCTCTTTGACCGAACCAAAGACATTGACAAGTAACAGTGCAGTCCCTTTGCTCTTGCAGAGAGATTACAGTGGCACTTGATTATTCTTCTGGCATTCATTTCCCCTGCACCCAGCAGGCAGTCTACTGTGACAAGATTGATTTGAGCGTTTAACCTCTATAAAAGTCACGGCGTCGACTGACGTGGGGAGTGAGTGGAAGGCATGGTGCCCTGAGAAGGCGTCGCAAGAGTAATGTTTTTGAACAGGAACGTTTATATCAACCCTACAGAGATGACTGTGCTTTAGATTACTTTCACTTTGAAAGAAACAGAACTGCGTAGGTGGGCCTCTCTGCTGCGATATCGTCTGAAAGTGTGTTATTGCACTGAACTGCTTTTTTTTTACTGTCACAAAAGTGCTTCAGATTAGTCTGTTTATCCCATCTGAAACCAAAAAAAATGCCAAGTTATCAAAAGTGCCCAACCATTTTTAAAGTGGAGAAATCAAAAACACAAGCTAAGTTAGAAGAAACAATTGGGGCAACCTTGGCCAGCACAAAGCAAAAGTGGTGGGGGTCAAGGTTGTACCAATTGTTTCTACTAACTTGGCTTGTGTTTTTGATGCAAGTTTGATCCGCTTTTATTGTGCCTGAAAAACACAAGCCAGGTTAGTTTCACTTAATGGATAATAACACACACACACACACACACACATACGCATACATTACGGCAATAGTACAATTGTTCAACCTATGTTGAATCAATGTATTGCCGTTTGGATAGGGTAAATGTAAATAGTAGCCTAGTTTGTTGAAAGGGTTAAGATGTGAATCTGTGTAGCGTAGAGGTTATGTAGTTTGTGTGAAAGTATCACCAGTTTGGGTTCAAATGCTGTCTTTTTATATATACTATAACGAACCTGTTTGGGTCCAAGCCTTTTTTGTTCGTTATATCGAGGGGTTCGTTATAGCGAAAGGACAATCAAAATTAACGATAAACTATTGGAGTAAGTTAATGAGGTGAAATTGTGATTAAAAGTAGAATTACAACTAGTCTGTTTTAAAATATCAATAAATAGTTTAATATAGATGATACGGACGTCAAAATAAACGCATTCCCTAGTATATTTCCATGTTGACAAAACAAGTTAATTGTCATTAAACTTGGATGTCCTGTAACATACATATTCGTAGATAAAAGTGCCTGGGGTGTGCAAATAAAATACATTGGAAGAAAAGGGAGAAGGGCATTTTTATCTTACTTAGGCGACTTATTTCTCTTACTCTATGACAGGTACTGACTTTTTATTTTTTTTATATTTCAAGAGTGTTCAGCTACATTAAAAGTGAAATTGTGCTTTTGTCTGATTTACTTTTGCTGCACCAATTCCCTGAAAATACAAACTGTCCTTGCTGTATAGAGAGTGGCAGTTCTTGTGGTTCGCTGATAACTCAGAGCGAGGAACTACCGTTCCTCTCAATATAAGCTGGTGAAGGTAAAAATGTATCACATAATTTCTAAAGGAATGCATTCATTAAATGTATTGGTAAAGTATTATTTGAATAGCTTGATTCCCAATATTGGATTTTCTAAGGATTACTTTATATATATATGCAATTTTACAAAAATTGTTTGTGTGTGTGCATATACAGTATATAATATACTGTGATAATAAATGGTGGTAGTCAAGCAGCTAATGTACCGGTAAAGATTAGGTTTGAACTCTACATCAGGCTTATTCCTTACGTAATGTTACAGGGTTTTTTAATCCAATGAAAATACATGAGCTGATGGCTATTAAATTGCATGATAATGTGAAGAGATTAAAAGTGGCAGGCCAGGCAGGCTGAAGCCATATTTGTGAAAACATTACTAGAATTGAGGTCAGAGGTAAGTAATGAAAAACCTGACCCCTTATTGCATTTTCTAAATACTTTTATTAAAATGTATGTTTTGCTATCCAGGAGACACTAATGCTTTAAAAATCTAGTGCCTGAAACTGTATGGGAGAACCATGTGTTCAGTAAAATCAGACTGCCCTTTCCATCAAAGCATTCAATATGAATCTGAATTAATTTAACACGCGTATTAAAAAGCGGTAACTTGCACAGGCGATTTCAGAAACCCATATAATATGCGCTTGACAGAGTTCTAAAAATGTGACAATTTGTGAAGCTGAAGCAATGTTTAAAGTGGAAGTCAAAAAATATATAGCTGTCATTTTTTCAAGATCAAGGACACTAAGTATTTGTGAATAAACAACCATTTGGTACATCCCTTAATTATCTGCCCTGATAATTTGTGCCCCAGTGTAAGTTGCTGTGCTGTATATTTGCACATGACTGCTAACACCTCTGTTCTCTTGTTATCTAGGGTGACACAGACCTACGATGCAGGCGCTTGTGTTTACTTCTACTTTGCCTTTAATTACAGAGGACTCAGTGATCCCATCCATGTTTATGATCAAATTGAGGTAATCTTGCATTTATTTGTATTTAATAGAGTAAATATGATGAGACCACATTTGTAAACAAAATCTTTAAGAGTATAGTTTAACTTGGTGATCTAAACAGGGCAGGTATATAGAGATGTGTTGCCATTTTCCAGGTACAAACCTTGTTGTTTTAATTGCTTCTTCAGCATGCTGCTCGAGAAGAAATTCTTGCCAATGGAGGAAGCCTTTCACATCATCATGGAGGTAACTGCAGTTCTTGTCCGGTATATTGGTCTTATCCAGTTGCAGATTGTTACAGTAGCATTTCCCTTTGAAAGGTTTAGTCTGCAACACAGCTGAAAATGCAGCTACCCTCTGGGCTAAGTCAATATCTATTGTCTTAAATAGTGGATCGATCTTTTTTTTTTTTTTGGTCATTATACCCAGCTGGGGATACATAGCCCAGGTGATGGTGAAATAGTTTTAGCTATCCAGAGTCAGATGATACTTCTATCTGCTGTGAACATCACGTTTTTATACCAGTGCATTATTTAAAAAGCTTGTTCTGTGTCTAATAGTATAGACACAGATTTTCTATTAATCAATACATTACATATTGCATGAGTCTTGTGTCTCCGGATCAGATTGAGGCTGCCACCCACTTGTTTGCTATAGTTTAGCAGCTGCAATGGCTACTGTCATAGTTTTACTGTAGTTATTAGTGGCCAGAATATGCATTATAATGAGCTGTTGTGTTTTAGGTATCCTACAAACTACAACTAAAGAACAAATAACAATTCAAATCCTGACAATCCTATATGTGTAAATATATTATGTAAATTGAGTAACCGACTGGAAGTCTAAGTACAATGAGTTACAATACTTTTTATTTATTTATTTATTTAAGGTTTATAAAATACCCCCCCCCCCCCATTTCGCTACACCCTGTCAGGTTTAAACAGTACGGTTACCTTATCAGTATTTCCATCCAACTTATTGTTTTTTATATATATATAATATATATATACTCCATGCTATTAATCACTCATGTCAAAAGTCACCATGTAATGAATTAGTTAGGATATTAAATCCCAATTTTTATGAAAGGAGGGAAACTTAAATTAAATTAAAAGATTGGCAATCAAAGAAAAAATCTACTTGCTCTGTAAATGGTCATTTTGTTATCGGTGTTATTTACTGACCCACAGGTCTCGCAGTGACATTCTTATTTGAGCACTGAACTGTCATTGAGAGAAAAGAGAATATTGATGCCATTTCTCATGTAGTGCCTAGCTTGTAATTGTGATTAATAACAGTTGGGTTTGCTATCTGGATACAGACAGACTGGTTTGTCTGCCCACAATCACGCTGTGACAAATGGAGTTAGTTTAACTCAGTTTTGTGTATCAAAGAAAACAGATGTAGACTGGGACTGCAGGGTGGGAGGGCAGTACAGGAAATATCCATTTTTAACCTAGTGTTTACAGCAGTCCTTCTGTGTATAGCGTGTACTTCTCACTGACCACAGTGTGAATCTAGTACAGATAAATGGGAGGTTTAATCAGTTCCAAGTACAAGATTTACTGTTGTACCTTACTGTCTGCATTTTTTTAAATGTTGTGGTTTTTATTTATTTGTTTATTTAGTTTTGCAACTTTAATACTTTTAAAATGTAATCTTTTTTGAATATATTTGTGTAAGGAAATGTAATTGTAAAGGTTTATTAGGTCATGAAGGTGACATGGAAAAGGTTACAGAACATTCATCACCCCAAAATAAATCAATTGTTCTTGCTAATGTACCTTATTGTACTCACTGTTTTAAAATTGATACTTTCTAGCAGTACTATTAAGTGTGCACGGCGTCACCTTTTGTAAATGTGTGTGTTTTTCATTCGCGCATAAGTGTAAGGGCTAATGGTATTCTTTGTCTTTTTTTTGATGAGGCTTTTAAATAACTCTGAACACTTCACTTCAAAATAAAACCAAAAAAGTGAAAACTTGTTTCCTTTTCATGCTTTGTGAAAGTCTGTGACATGTTTTGAGAATCCCCAACATAGTTTGTACATAGCTTTACATTTTGATAAAATCCCTATTAGATTTATTACATTAACACCATAAACTGAGGAAATTTGACAAGATAGATGTGTACATTATCAATGTGACAGAGTTAATGATGATCTCCGAGCACCTTCTGTTTTGTTTTGTTCTTTGGCTGGGGGGTGGTGGGGGGGGAGCTGCTTTCTTTGGAGCCACACAAGCGAGTTAGTTAAATATTCAAGGGCTGTTCATTCAGTGGCTGCTCTGTGATGTCAGGGTAATTCCTTCTGAAGCTGCATGCTCACAGAGTGGAGGAGACGGTCTGGCAGTCTTGCGCCCTGCAGTGGCTCCACTGTGTTCCATCTTGTCAGATAATGCTGTTCGCAGTCTTTTCTGGCTGATTTACATTTATAACCACAAGCCAGTTATCACTAAGGCTGTATTAACAAGTGCAGCTAAGGGTGAAACCTTATCTCCCTAAGCTCGCTAGCGGATTTTACATCCTAATATTTGTATTTTTTTTTTTTCTTTCTCTCCCTCAGCCTTGGTAATCAGCGAGGCAATAACCAAGGAACTGATGCCAGTGATACGGCATAGAGGGACCTACCCTGTGTGTTATTTAGGAGTGAAACGGGTCTTGTTGATTTCATGGCATTACGGTTTTGATTTGAACAAAAAAAAAAAAAGAAATAAAAATAACAAAATAAGTTTGATTAATCATGCTGTAAGGTAAAACCAGTGCTGCTCACTTATGCTTTCAGTGTCTGGAAGTTAAATGTCTCTGCATATGTAGCAGGCATCGCTTGTCATGCCTATTCTTTGCTGGTTATTAGAAAAGCACAATCAGGGTGATAGAGGCCTTCACTGGAGACTGGCAAAACTGTAGTAACGTGTAATTGTAATTGCTGGAAAGTCCTTTGGGATATATACCTGGCTTAAAGGTCTCCTGTTGAGTTGGCTTTCAACGTAACAAATAGTGACATATTGAGCTCTCTAGTTGCTAACTGTTTTATGCTTTGTTATTTTAAGCATCAATGTCTGCAACAGCTCTCGTTACCTGCTAGATAATTACGACGAGAGTAAGGTATTAGGTCTTTATGACAAATTATTTACTGGTAAGGATCTCTGTGGAGGATATTAATGCTATTAACTAATATTAATGCTATTATTGAGACAATCTATGAGGTTTATAACACATATTAGCCACCTCAGTCTAACTGTAAAAACCTTTAATCTCAGAGGATGCATCAATGTTATGCCCGAAAGAGGTTTGGTATTGTTCAGATTCCTGCTAAATTTGACTTCCTACAACATTTATTGAAGAAGGGGAAATTCTTCTGAGTAATATGGGTCACAATATTCATTATCATCGTATTTTTGAAGAAGAAATTAGCATTTTAATAGTCTTATTTTAGCAAGTGGTGGGAGTGGGGTTCTACAAGGAATTTCAGGAATAATAGGTGGAACAATTCTACATTTGTAATATAGCAATAATGTAACAAAGCACCAATGCATCGAATTCCAAAAAGGGGAAACTTAAACAGGCAGAAGTCTTGTTTCCAAGTTGCATGACCAGTGTTATAAAATAGCATTATTATTAACAAAACATATTATATCTTAAACTAATAGACTTGCTTGCATACATTGCTATAATAAACTACAATGCACATTTGAAGACATGTCTGCTCTGTATGGAGACCAGGGAAGTCTATGCAGAGCAATTCCACGGAGTATGGATTAGATGACCTTGACGGGCAACTCAGTGGCCTGGAAATCTGCAGAAGTAATTTCTTCCTGGATCCAGGCCCACTTAATGGCTAGGCTACTTCAAGTACTAATTGTATACTGGCCTCAGCAGACACAATAAAGGTAGAGGGTTGGGGTTGGTGGGGGGGTATGCATTTGTATTAAGGGCTTAATGCTCTGAAAATATATTGTTAGTGATGAATAATCCGTCATTGTGGAGGCCAGTTTTGATCAGATCCATGTAGCTATCACTGGTGTTTATGAAAACGGCCCATCATCTGCTTCTAAGTTTTTCATCTAGATTTCCTAGCTTGCTCAGAAACTAGACAGTGTGCAGCGCAGGCTTCCTTTGGGAACACACTGAGCCTAATGAGTTTGATAGTCTGCTGGGCTCCATAAATCACAGAATGCAAAACATTTCTCATTTTTGAATGAAAGCATTTATCACCCAGTGTTTATTCACTCACACTTGCAAGATTGATTGTCTCCTAGCCGCCTGGTGAACACTCAAGCATTCTCTGTTTTTTCAGTGGGCAAACTGCGGAAGCACTGGCTGCAGGAGACCATCTCGGATGTCGGCCTGGGAATGCTGAGGTCTGTAAAAGAATACGTGGACCCCAACAACATTTTTGGAAATAGAAACCTCCTATAAGAAGCACTTTTTTCCCTTCTTTTTTCATTTTACTACGAGAGACGAAATTGAAAATAACATTACTAAATAATAAATAAATAAATAAAAGCTTTATTACACTCCTTAAACAGGATTTGGAGTACTGATGCCTTTGTTCATAGTGTGTAGCTTTGAGCAAAGACATTGCTAGAATGCTAAATCACACATTATTCCATTCTTCTGTTGACAGGCTTTGTGTTTTATATACCAATTTCTATTACTCTGCATGGTAATGGTACTGTATGTTTGCACTTACACTGCTGCAACAATCCTCGCTGTCATGTTTGCTGTTTTTTTTGTTTTGTTTTACTCAAGTTAATAAAATACATGATATTATAATATTGACTTGCTCCCTATGGTGCATGTCACATGCAGTCATTTGTCACAAAATTTCCTGGCACAGTGGCTTAAATTAGAACTAATTAATAGATACTGTTGAATACAATGCCTACTGAAGAGGCAAACGTAAGCAATTTGAATATAGCTCCTAAATATTTATTTGTATTGCCATTGATGTGAGTTTCTTTATGAAGTTCAAATTTTCCATTTAGTTTTGTAGCCTTGTTTTGAGTGATTATCTAAGGAATTTCATGAAAGCAATGGCAGATGCAGAACCATTCACTAACGCCCATTTACATACTTGTGCCTTTAGTTCCTTAGTCGATCTCCTTTTCAGCTTCAGCATGCCCATTTTAAATGTCAGTAGTCTGCCGTGATGGGAAAAGCTTTTTCATGCTTAATGGGTGGAGCAGTAAAGGAAGTGCAACACACTAGCCAGTAAGTGCTTATTGGAATAGCACTGTGCCTTACATTGGTCAGTTATAACCATATTTAAGATTTACTGTCACTTTTTCTTTTGCGACCAGGATTTTAAACTAGCCTAGTTGCTATGATTGGAATACTGTTCACAAATGAGTATATATTCTCTAAAAATTAAAAATACATTTATTTATTGTTTTACATAAAATAAACGCATACAGTTTCCACTTGATCGTAGTGTTTTGGTTGTTTTTTTGTTAGCTTTTCTCCATGACATCTGAAATCTGGGTTAATTGCTTTGTTTAAAGACTTTCATGTTTCCTTTGGCAGCAGTGTATGTAAACTGGGCTATAATGAGAAAAGGAATCTAGATCTGTGTGTACAAAGCATATGCAATTGACCTAAACAGGAGTGGCTCTTTGTTACCAAGGTTATGAAAATCAAAAATCGAACAGTGCATGTGAGTCTCTCTAGTGTTTCTCAGTCTGGAAACATGTATAATGTCAAGGGTTTTAAAAAATATATTTAAAGTATGCGCTACTGAATTGATCCCCCCTCTTCATCTTAAATTGTGAGATTTAAAAAAAAATGTATATTTTTTTTATAATTAATTTTCTGTGAAGAACCTTATTGTTTTATAAGGAAAATATTTACCTGCAAATTGCCTGGAACCTGCATTGAATTTTTTGTAATTATTATTTTTTAATAATTCTTGCCTCCCGTTTTAGTCTGAAAGTCCACTGCATTCTCACCAGCACTGTTTATTTAGAGCGGAACACCTCCTGCAAGTTACAAGTTACCTGGAAAAACAATTACAGCCAAATTGCATTTTGTTTTCATATAATCAATATGTATGGGTTTTTGTGAACATGTTGGCAGATGACTGAGAACTACAGAATCACGATGCACATGTCTTTTAATAGCTGCAACATGCTATGTTAGTAAATTGTATTTTTCACATCACTCAAAAATATATAGAAATGAATCTTGTCTTTAAAAAAAAAAAAAATAGTACTGTATGTACATCTTGTACCGATTTTAAATATTATGACTGGTAATGTAACTAATACCTGTATTATAAAACTAAATGTGAAGGTCAGAAACTTTATGAAGTTCAATATGTACTTTTGCGAGCAATAGTTTTGAATCAATGTATTCTTAATCATGAACAAGTGCTGGTTATAAACAATAAGGATCTGTAAGATGGGGAATCTGCCTGCACGTGACACCCAAAAATGTAATATTTACTGTGAAAGTGGTTTTAATCTTTACCGGAGCTACTGTAGGGTGTACTTGCAGAAATGTACTTGTCTCTAGCCACATTATTATTATTTTTTTTTCTATGTATATGAATGCCTAAATACGTGAGCAGTATTACTCATTTATCTTTATTTGCAATATTTTTTTTTAATTATAAAACATACTAATATAGTAAATACTTAATTAATGATCAGTGTCCCTTTCAAATGAATATTGCTCCATTGATTTTTTTCTGTTGAGGAGGCAACACAGTACTGACATTCTTATGAAGTGTTATATATATATATAAAATATGCTACCTACAGTATGTTATCCTAGGTATATGCAGTTGCATTTTTAAAGCAGTTTCTGTCAGTATATACTGTACACTGGAACTAACAGTGCAAATGCTGTAAGCAAATTGGGTAAAGTAAACCTTACATCTGATGTGTTGTACGGTTAACACTGTTAATAAATTTAGTACTTTCTTTTTCCGATTTTGTCCCTAACGGTCTTCTTTTTTAAGTTCTCATACTGTTCTAGCAGTGGCTGGTATGATTAAGCTCTTGGTTATTTCTGTGTATGTTTCCATTTCAGTTTAAGCACAGTCCAGGAAATTAAGACTGGCATAAATATTAACTTCCTTTTTTTTTTTTGTTCTGAACTGTCGCCAACCCAATTAACATAGCTTAAAAAAATAAATCTGTAATTCTCTGGTGACACTTTTAAGTCTGACATGTTTTAAAAAATGGTGACTTTTTGTCCATGTTCTGTGTGGTTTTTTTTTTTTTTTTTCGGATGATGTATTCCTAGTAAGTTTTTACAATATCGGCACAGTAAGCAGACTTAAACAGTCTGTTGGATTGTAATGTAATGAAAACTTGACATGGATATAATAGGCGGTGGATGATTGGTATTTCAGACAGTGAATCCACTTTGCGAAAAATACCAGATAAATACAATTTTAAATACCATTTTAATATTATGTCCAGAAAAACAAAGTCCTTCATGTTGTAAAAAAAAAAAAAAACTGCTCTAAAAGCATACTGATGATCTTTTCCAGCAGGGTGACAGAATTTAACAGCCAAATTGTGATAATTGGGTAAATTTAAATAATAAAGTATAAAAGTCTGCTTTTGATAATTGTTTATCTCCAGGGATTTGCATAATGATTTATGGATATATCGGGGATAGGCGCTGTGCAAACAACTGCGACTGCCAAGCGACCAGGCAATTATTTTGCACTGCGGCCAATGAAAGCTTAAGAGCAATGCAAATTACTCAACACTCACAAATATCTTGTTAATGAGGGTCGAAATGATTGCCGCCTGTGCATCGGGCTATTTAGCAGCCGCACTTACAGCCCAGAGGTGAGGTGAGTTAAGAGTACAGAGAACAGTAGGTGCTGTATAAGATTTGTGGAGCACGAAAATCAAACCAAACCATAAGATAAAATATTGTAGAGTAAGGGCAACAAAGTCCTCTTTGCACATGGAAAAGAAATGTTTTCTTAGAAGGAGCTGAGAGTCCTTATGGCTGAGGTCACTCAGCATGAAATTTAGTTCTTTGGGCAAAGCCTCTGCCAACATCAGGTGTGCTACCAAAGAGGCCAATATGGTCCTCTAGTGGAGAAAGTAAATGCTGTCAGTGTTACGAGGAGGACAGTCAACCAGGTAATGGAAAGGTGGCAGGACCTGCGGCGGCAAACTAAAGCAAAACTCGCAACACAGCACAGGCATGCAGCAGGAACAGGAGGACCCCCAGCCACATCACAGCTGACCGCTGGAGAGGCAAGCGGAGAGGACAATCCATCCCAAACCAAGTGGCCCTGGGTTTGAATATGCAGGGTCTTCTCCGTCTTGCCATTCTCTTCCGACTGGTTTTCCTGCCTGTCCTCAATAAGAGCCAAGCGTCGCTGCATTAAGAAGTGTATACAGCTATACAGTATAAGTCTATACAGCTTTTAATTACTCGCTTCTACAATGATTTGTACCCTGTCAGATGAGATGCAAAGTTTTTGGAGGGTCAGCAATTGCCCAAGTGCAAGGCAAAACCCTTACATCTCAGTATAATGTTTGCACCTGCTTAGTATTCCAGATCCATGCGCTTTTCTTTATTTGAATACATTTCTATGTCATTTTAATATTTTAGTGATAGTAAAGTGCTCATTAGAGAGTGGGTGCAGAACGCCAGGTGAAAAACATTCTTTACATATGCCTCATTTTTTGTGACTGGTAAAGTCCCACTTCTCGCCAGCTAACACAGTTTTTGGCAGCAATATGGGTGTATTGCAGCGGCAAATCACTTTGCACGTATCCTCAAGTCAGCCCTGTGATCTTCAATTGCACCTTTCTGAATAACAAAATAGCTGTTTGTTAGATGATATATTGCAATACATATGTTCAGGTGCAATAACAACGTATTCATAAAGTTTTCATAAGTTGTGTACATTCCCTACGAATAATTTAGTTAAATTTCTGAACAATAGAATATTTTCTTAGGCAGTGGATGTTCTGCTGAAGTAGCTCATCTGTTTAATCCAAACCTCTCAGAGTTTAAAGCAAATGTATATATAAAAAAATATTTAACTGAGTAGACCTTGAACTGTGTCTCGCGCCTACTTTGTTGGGAAAGGCTTAATGCTAAATTAATAAATTCTTCCAAGATTTAGGAAGGCTACAGTTCTCGTGTCTGGAACTTCCCACTGTAGACGAGAGTTTCACTTCTTGCACTTCCTTGAGGAAGCTTGATTGCTGTGGGTAGACTTTGGCATGGTTTTCCCCTTTAAGGAAGGTAAAATCCTTCCAACTTTGTATTATTTTAAGGCTGAGCATTTACAAGTAACTTCTAACCTATACATTTTGTAAAGAAGATACTATATGAATACAAAGTTAAGACTCTAGATTGTGTGCAGCACATTGCATGCAGTATAACATATTTAATTAAGCAATAGAACCCTCAGATGAGGGCTTGACCCGCCTGGTAAGGCCCTCCTCATGTCGTTAAGGTGAGGGCATTTAACATAATTAGAAGGGCCTTACCAGATGGTCATGCCCTCTTCTGAGCGTTCTATTGCTATTATAAAATGGCTGCGTTTATAAAAAAACATTTTTGGGTGATGTTATGTAAGCACTAGTTTTTGTTGCTGAATGCAAACAAACGTTTTCCTCAACATTTCACACGTAATGCGGTTTGCTTAGAATTCCATATGAGGTCAAGTATACTCAGTATCCCAGCAGTGTACAATGTTGCATTGTGGGTATTTCCAATAGCCTCAATAATAAATAATAACTAAAAATGATCTATTATATGTAGTTGTTCTTCAGTTCAGGTACCTCCAAACATGGATTCAGAACTGTATGTTTTTATCTACCTCTTAAAAAATGTTAAACATTTTAGAATAAAAGTATGAGCAACGTTTTAGTAATTACAAATACCTAGTAGTAGTACCGTGTTTTATAAAGTTTATTTGGCTTTGTTAGAGAAGAGAGCAGTGACTACGTTTAGTTTGCTGAAATAAATCTGCATCCAGTTGTTTGACTTCTACAACTTGTCATTCAAACCAGAGACTAGTTGCTATTGCTGTCATGATTACTGAATTGCTTGAGACAGCAAACAAGTAAATTTTTTAAATATACTGTATTACATTTAAATTGATAGATTGAACGTGTAGGAAGGAAGCAGACATTGACAGACAACATTCAGAGGGCATGTGCTAGAATGGAGATATTCTTTCAACAAGTAGAAAAAAGGTACAGTAAATTGCATACATTATTATTATTGTATTTACAAATTTGCCAGCGCATTGAACAGGGAACAGTGATTAAACATAGCTTGAACGATAACATTCAAGGTTCTTTACCAGAGATTAGAAACCTCATATTGACCAATCAGGTTAAAGGAAATTGCCAATCCATTTTCTAATCACTGTTTAAGACTACAATTTGGGATTGGAATGTTCTCTAGACAGAGCACAGGGGCATGACCTCTAATGATTTTATCTGTAAAAAACAGGTAACCATGTGATCCCACTGTGGCATTAAGATATCCATCAGATAATTCATAAATCATGTGATAGAGGATTTTGTGTACAAGAAGAAACTAATGCTAATTACTTCTTTAAATCGATTCCCCTGGTTTAAGATATTGGGCTTGGATATTGGAGTGCCCTGGCTGTAAGACAGCAGTTCAAAGAACCATACATGGTTTAATCAATATAATGGACTTGAAGAAGTTGTAAATAGGGCCTGTTTGGTATGGATAACACAGGGCGATACTTTATCTAATTTGTGATAATATGGATTTACAAAGTTTGTTGTTTTTCTCCAGTTTTTCAGTGTTATCTTGAATATTTTTTTGCCACTTGATTATAATAATGTACTCCCAAGGGCATCATTTTGAGCTGGAACTTGAAAACATATACCATGTGAAGCATGGCTTCGGGACCCAACTCCCACACACTTCCTTGCTTGCTTTCCTCCTGTAAACCCCAGCACTGCTGCAGACCAGGGTCAGTTACAAGTCAAAAGCATTTCCTTAACAAATGTTTTTGGTTTTCTGAAACAGTTGATATAAGCATGTATCACAGCTTTTTTGATATGCTTGCTTTTGCTTCTTGGCCTTGACTTTCAGGGCACTGGGTGCTGCCTCCATGTTTAATTTGAGTGACAGAAATGATGTGGAGGAGGAGGAGTTAATTCAAAACTGCAAAGGGGTTTAAATGTACCTGGCTTAAATACTATTAGGAGCTGCCTTTGAATGAAGGTTAACATGAATGTGGGAGTTACCCCCTCTGTCCAATGTCTACTTTTGGTGATGGTTGCAAGGATATTCCTGTCAATCAGATTATAATTTTTGCAGGTGTATTTAGACAAACTTCGTATAGGATTTCATTCTGGCTGTACGGATAGGATTTTTTTAAAAATACATATTTTTAGTTTATTGTTGATCTTGTTTCACATGTTACAATTATTGTGAGATTGTCTTGAAAAGCACTTTATAATAATAAATTATTAGATGTTTTATTTTATTTTTTTAATTTTAAAACTTGTAAACTACGCTTTTTGTACGCTTGTTTTGTTCTGCAATTCCCTCTGTCAGTCAGCTGAGGAATGGAAATACGTTTCTATTACTGAAACTGAATTAGCTGAGTACTAATTTACAAGAGTCTCTGCAACACACGTCTTTAATTAAACAGAGAATACTCTGAATTAGTTCATTATTGCTTCAGAAAAGCAAAGGGTGACCTTCCGACAGCCAGAGAGGTAGAAATAATGAGTCTGGTCAATTAAGAAACAGGGAGATTAAATTGGATGATGGACTCCTTCTGAGAGCATTATATCATTCAGTGTGCAGGCCATGTGTTGATTAGACAAACAAATTGTTTCTTCAGGTTACAAACAGATTGACCTCTTTTTTTCTTATACGCTAAATTAAAGTAAGTACATTTTTAAGATCATACTGAGGTGAATATCAGTCCTGCCCATGACAATCGTGACTCTTGTGCAAAAGGTCTTTGTCTAGTTCATTTTCTTTCTTGAGCTCAGTGTAGGTTTCACATGCCTACTTAAATAACAAAAAGCTGTATCTGTTACCTCAGTCCAAACCATTATATCATGTTGTTATAAATAATTAGGAATACATATGTTGAAAATGCACATTCCAACTAGTACAATCATGTATTCACTCGTGAAATATATTTACTGTTTGAGACTTGTTTCTTTATATACACTCAACACTTTATTCATGAACTTAAACATATATTAGTGGTTTCTAATGATTAACTGTGTGACTTAAATTAATTTAAAAAATAAACAAAAAAGAGAATAATATTTGCTGAGACAGTCTGTTGGTCATATTTATTGCTTTTGCCCCAATCCAAGACTAAAAGTTTAGACACATTTAGTCATTCTGTTTCTGTGTTTAATCGTGCATTATTTTTAAAGCAAAAACGAAATCTTCTATTCTGCATCAAATGCTAACACTAAAATCAAAAGCTTAATTTGTTAACACCTGACAATGCAAGATACACTGTATCAGTGTTTCCTTTTAGAAATGTATTAATGGTTGATTTAAACAAAAAAAACGGTTGTTCTGGGATATGTGCATGCTTTTCTCTCTACTTACCACTAGGAGTCAGTAATGTAACACACCAGACAAATCTCTCCTTCAACCCATAAACAAAGACTCAGTAGCTCACTGTATACAATCACAGACTATTATATTTTTGAAGCAAATGTTTATTCCAACAAATTAACCAAAACATAGTACATTTCCAAATAACATGCCTTTTAATTATTTGACTTGGGTCTCCATTATGTCTGAGCAGAAGAATGTATAAATGTGTAACCGAAATAACAAACTGAAAAGACTTTCTGGCAAAAAAAAAAAAAAAAAAAAAAAATGGCTAGAAAACAAACGGCAGTCAAGAAACATTATATTACAGTATACAGAAGTCATACATTTGAAACCAAATGTAAAAAATAAATGATGACTTTTTTAATTAATCCACACAATTTGAAGATGCACTAATAAAACCCATGCAATCGCATTCAAGGTAACCAGGGTTTTTGTTTTAAATTAAATCCCAAGTGTTAAAATGAGCAAATAAGGAAAAACATTTTTACATTACTGGGGAAACCCTATTGGCACATGTCTTTTTGTTGATTTTAGATTACTGATCACATATAACTTGTTCCACAGTAAGTGATCTTTTCATGCAACACTAACCCTTCAACCCTTTGAGTACTATGGTACGATTCCATGCCATGCTGTGAGGAAGCGGAGTAAGTATCTGTATCCCCACTAAACCAAAAGCTTCAATGGTATACCCCCTCGATTTGTATTAAAACCTACAGGTAGAAGAACAACTCTCTCTCTCTCTAACGTGTAATAGTTTATAAAAGCACTTAAGCAATTTTAAATATTTGTTCATGGCAAAAGTAGCCATGTTGAAAACCATTACAGAGTAATTAAGCTGCATTATACAATCAATAGCCAGAAAAATTGCTAATTATTTACAACATCTTTTGAAGAACATTTTGGCAACAGAGCAGATGATGGTCAAGACAAAGGAGCTGGATTTACATTTGAGAAAAGCATTGATAGCAACTACAACAAAGGCAATGGCTACAGAACAGTATCAAAGAAAAATGGAATACAAACATCCACAATCAGAGCAATAATCAAGTACAACAGAACACATTCAACTGAAACACTTGAAAGAAGTAGACGTCCAGATACAGCAGGTAGGAGAATTGTCCAACAGCCAAGGACTTTAAAGAAAGATTTGGAAACATCAGGCGTAGTACTGCACTATAAAACTGTACAAAGGGACTTGAACACAGAGGAGTTGCATGTAGGCCTAACTGCAAACCACTTTAAAAGAAAGTATAAAACAAACTTAAAATTCTAAAACTTGCCAAGAAATATGAACAAGAATCAAGCATTCTTCAACCGCAACCCTAACCCTAACTTCAACTTCAACTTTTTCTCTAGAAATGGACTATAGTATGTTTGGCGAAAAAAGGGAAAGCCTTCAATGCAGAAAACCTCGTATCTACAGTTAAACATGGAGGTAGGTCCAGGACTGAAGACATTCTTGTTATTGAAGATCAGATGAATACAGCCATCTACCAAAACATTTTACAAGTACAATGACCCCATCTGTAGGTTGATTGGCAGACAGTTTATCTTCCAACACGACAACAACCCAATCCTAAGGTTAAGTCAACTGAAGTTCTTGAAGAAAACTAAGATAAAAGTTATGGAATGGCCTTTCACGATAACCAGAACTCAATCTAATAGAAATGCTTTGGATTGATCTGAAAAAAGCTGTTTGCTGAAGGAAATATGCAAGACAGAATGGGCCCAGATTTCACCAACAAGATGTAAGAATAATCATAAAAGCCGTAATAAAAAAAAAGGAGTGCCAATACTTGTGTCATGAATGAATATTTTAAAATAAAATGTGTTTGTTTTGTGATAAAGATTATTTGTTAAATTACTAGAAATTGTGAATTTTGCTTTTTGTTTTATTACAAAGTTTACTAAATGCTTGTCTTTAACCTGTTAGCTTGAATTGTGGTATAAGAGCAGAGCGCTAATACATTTGTCTGAGACTGTACATGCAACAAACTTAATTTTAGGAATGCAGACTTACTTGAAAAATCGATAAATGACTGCAGTACTCAAAGGATTTTCATGCACTTTTTATACATCATTTATCTGCAAGGCACAGGTTTGCTGTGCTGTGTATTTGCATTGCATACGTTGCTACAAACCCCAAGACAGCCCCTTAGCCTCACTTGTTAAATAAAAGTACACTTGTTATTTAACATAGGTAAGAGAGGGCCACAACATCTTCCTTTTGTTAAAAATATATATACATATGTACAGTACAAAATAGACATAATCCAAAACCATTCCTGCAACAGATATTTTAAGCAGTATAAGGAAAAGCATACAGGTAACAGACTGACACGCCTAACAGACGGGAACAATAACAAGTTTTGATACTGGTTATTTTCTTCCTTGCTTTCCTATTTTAATTGCAGCTCTACCAAGACTGCTTCACTGAATGACAAGAGCACTGAAGATCTATGTTCAACCATGCTCTTCATTAAGATGCTAGGTTTTTCACAGAGCTGCAAGCTAAACAAAACAAAAAGCTGATTGTGCATATTGATGGTGTCCAGCGATCCATACAGCAACACAAACCACCGTAACTGCATAGGAGAAACCTCCACTTCGTCTTCTCGATGGGTGAATACTGTGCGCTTAAGCAAAATCCACCTCTGCATCGAAAGCTAAGACAGAGTGCCATACTCCGGAAGCACAGCTGATTTCAGTTTCCCTCAGGCTGACTCTTGAAAAAGCCAATGCTAGGAAAGAGCCCTTCAGTGAACCACCAGGGACTAGCTTGTGTTATTTAGGGACAGGTTGCAGGATGTGCTGCTACTTGTACTTGTACCTGTACTTGAACTGCTACTGCTGCTGCTGGTATTACTTGGCTGATTGCGCTGTCTTTCCCTGTTTAGCTCCTCCCACTTCACTCTGTTTCCTCGGATGAGGTCCAGCATTGGCTGAAGCTTGGGGTTTACCTTCACCAAAGTCTGGAGAAAACAGACAAAAAAAACAAAATGACCATTTAAAAAACCTCTGTCAACATTTGCACTCTGCAGCATCTTATTTGTCAAAAATTAATTCAATAGCAATTGCAACAGCATGTAACAACTATTGCAATTTTTTTTTTTTTAATTGTGTAATTCTTTTTTTTTTTCATTTCGCAATCTGAAGCAATACAGTTTCTTGTCATGTTGGCTATATTAATTAATCTTTATGTTTGATCCTCATTCCTAAATACCCATCCTGATAGATACAGACATGTTACACAAGGAACACAAAGGTATTAATACAAACTGGTAACTGGGTAGCCCATTATGTATTGATAGATCTAGAGTTAGATCTCAGATGAATATACTTTTGTAGTATTTTGTAAATTTGGCTATACAAATAACTAAGGACGGTGTGTTTATATGTCCAATATCACTCATAAAAGGTTGGCAATAAGACTTATTGTTGCTTAAACCCAGCTTTAAACATACAACTACACAGCCACAGCTCTGCTCTTGAGCCAGAAAGCTTTCCTCGTGACAGAGCTGAGAAAGAACATAGACCATGAATCCAAATGAAAGAACAGCTATTTTCTTGGTGCTAAAGTCTGGATGTTGTTTTGTTTTCTTGCTGACTGGTTTAATTTTCTTTTTCTGCAAAATGCTTCTAAGTGCGTCAATAATACCCAAAGGCAGAACACTGAATACATTACATACACCGTGCGGCCAAGTTTAATATAACTCCCACGAGTTGAGCAACCTCATTTACAAATCGTCATCCACCCTAACGCTGGAGCTGTAGGCTTTGGTTTAGGGCTGGAATGTTAAGTTTTAATTGCACAACAGGCTAATAACAAAAAAACAGGGTATAAAGAAAAAGTGAATTTTACACAGAGCTCTATTAGGAGCCAAGCAAGACTCTTACTGAGATCCACTGCTGCTCTGTGAATGTAGGCTACCTCTTCTCATGACCATGATAGAAAATGATTGCATTAACATGTTGTGACTAACAGTTAACATATTCTCTCTCTCTCTCTCTCTCTCTCTATATATATATATATATACATACATACATACATACATACATACATACTGGTATGCATGAATGTACAAAAAGGGGCAATATGCCTTATAGTGTATGGTAAACATTACATGGTACAGTCGCAGACAAAAGTATCAGCACCCTACATTTATTATACCATCATTCAAGGTAACAGATTAAGGACAAGTATTTAGTAATCTTTAAGCACTTTTTTTTACTAAAACAAAACCCAACTCCTTTGTCTTGACCATCATCAGCTGTGTTGCCAAAACATTCCATGTGGGTCTGAAATGTGTAGTTTTTTTTAAAGAGACAGATACATAAACGTGGATTTCCATTTAAAAACATGACCTGTTATTACAGTAGGTTAAAGGATGCTTTCAATTAGCTTGACTTGCCTTCCAATGTGCGTCCACTCCTGCCTTACTGCCTTGGCCAGCAGTGTCTTCTGGGTCAAACCATTATATTGGCTCAAAGCACATCAGTGAACAGGGGAAGCAGCTGATTAGTTACTGACCAAGTGGTGTGGGGCAATTTTATCATCTGGGTAAAATATCCCAGAAAGTGCTAGACAGTCTAAAAGCATATCATGCAAAAATAAAATACATGTTTGCTGAAATGCGTGTTTCTTTCAAAACTGCACAGTTTAGACCTGTGAAACAAATGGAAGCGCAGGTAAGATTTATAAAACTGCTAAAAACACTTTAACCTGTCAAGGATATAGTAACACATTATGAGCACTGGTATGCAATGAGTATTGTGAAATCAGCAGGGTTGCTGTGATGCAGCTGACTGTGAAATGCAGCATTTAAAGAGGTCCTGAAGGTGTTTTTAAAGGTTCCCTATTCTATTCACACACTGATGATAAGACAGCTGCTCACTGAAGTAGTATTGCACAAAATAAATGGTTCACACAAAAACTGAATGAGACATTCTGAAAGAGCAGTTCCAGGGGTTAGGGATAAGGGTGACAAGAAATAATGAAAGTGAATGAGAGGATGGAAGAGGCACAGATACCGCCACAGCTTACTGTGAGGACTGAAGAAAAATCCAGCTTGTGTATCTTTACTAGTCCTCTCTTGACAGCATTGGCTTTCCATTTCAAGGTGTTGCAGATATGTAAGGTGAAAGTGTTTTTAATTGATGACTAGCTTACACAAATTAGTCGAGAGGCACAAACTCAAAACATGTAGTCTGTTAATCTTTTTCTTAATGTATACGATTTATTTAAATCACTTTGAATGGACAGAAAGGTTATTATTTATCTAGAATGATTATTCAGCACACTGCTTGAATATTGAGGTTAAACCCTGCCCTGGAGGGATCACACCTTAGAGGATGATAGGGTCGTTCAGCCTTAATGCCCATCCAATCCTTTGGCAATTAGTACCAACTGTGATGTTGAATTTATAGTGTGGTCTGCTTTCCATAATAAACTGGGTCTAATACATCAAATCCTGGCTAATAATCTGGCTTTCCTCACAGTTAACGGGAGTTCCTCTGAGCTTTCGTTTTTCTCTATAGTGATTTTGCACATAGGATATCTATGGCCAAATAATAATAAAAAAATACAAAATATTGAGGGGTTACCTTAGCGATTCTAATTTGATACCTTTGTAGCTGTGTGTTCAGATTCACCAAGAATCTCTGAAAAGTGCCTTTCAGTTCAAAACCTCAATGGCTTTTTCAATTAAAAAAAATTAAAAAATAATATTTACATCTTTTGGTACTCTTATCCTACATTAACATTCCGGCAGGGACGTGAACACTCAGCAAGATAAGAGAACTGAACTGTTATCTAGAGGGCTTTGAAGAGGTGACGCCTGGCAGCTGTTGTGTAACATTGCATTAGTATTCTGCACGGCACACAGAACCAGGGAAACTAGATTACAAGGATTTCCTTTCTCACGCAGACAGAAACAAAACACACTGTGAAGTTCTGGTGAATCAAACCACAGCCATTGTTTGAAATCAGGCATGCTTAACAGAAAACTGAATTACCAACAAAGTCATTTACACCACATTTCACAGTCACCACATCTGAAGTCAAAGTACCCAGAAATACCTCGCTAATTTTAAACTGGCAATTATTTAGCCACTGCCAGCCTTTAGCTGTCAGTTCTTTAAAACTGTCTGACTTATGGTTTATGTAGCACGATATCTACTTCTATTAGAGAATTATTTATTTATTTATTTATTTATTGTCATTTCATATGAGCAGCAGGCATCAGCAGATTGTTGATTATAGGCATCGAAGGGATCACACGTCACAATCTATTACACGTTCTATGGTAAGGCATAGAATCTTTTTCGGTTCTGGTGGTAAGTCAGGTATTAAACTCTTTCTCCTGATTCAACAGCCCAGGCACTCGTGACATCTTAGAACATCTCAAGCTCAGACTTTCCACCTCCCTTCCCTCCCTCCTCTCCCCCTCCCCCCCCCTCAGGATGACAGAGGGAACAACGATTCCTTCCACTTAGGTACACGGTTGTTGCGCCATCAAAGTTCCGGAACTCTCCATTCTCATTGTTCATACTCCTGCTGAAACTCCCCTTTTATGTGTCTGACATGCTAAAGCTGCATTCCAACTGCTGCTGTGATGTCACTGCACTTCCAGCAAACCTGCCTGTGACCTCACTTCAAAGTTAATGTGCTCAGCTCCCACAGCAGGGAAGACTGTAGGTTAATCTGTTGAACAAGCACAGCTTCCGAATATGGGTGTCAGTAGTGAAGGGGTAGGGGATTAAAATTAGCATACTGTTATGACCCACCTGCTCACAGGCATAACATAACAGCTGGCTTTTATTATTTTGGTGACGAGGATGTATGCCAGCTCATATACAAAGCAGTCGATGCATACAGCAGAATTGCACACCTACATAATGTGGGTTAATGCAAATGGATACACATCATACCTAATTAATAGAGCTAGCTACTGCACACTTCACCTACTTTTATGTTTAACGTTAATCTTTACGATAAAAAAAAGAGTGCACAGTACTGTTTAACATATTCCCTTCACCCCTTAACCATGTGTCCAGAACAAGTATAAGTAGCATACTCAGCTAAAAGGCAGTGGTTCTGTATTGTTCTAGCACACAGTCAGATATTGTATAATGGCAGATGAGGTACAGCAGTGGAACATTTCCCCTTTGTCTTATTGTGGCAGTATTCTCCCCTCTATTGCAGGTCACAATGTAAAGGCTGTGGGGATTACCTCATAGAGTGGAGCACAGATTCCATCAATCCACTCTAGCTGGAGGCCTGGCAGTTCATCTTTCCTGTTCCGATCAAAAATGGCCTGCAACACAAACACAATTTCATGCTTTACTGCCCTTCTGTATATTAAATATGCCTCCCTAGAGATTGAAAACAATGTCACTGCTGATATGCATAGTACAGCATCACATGATGCCGTTTATCTAGCTAGGGAATACATTACTATTGTTGTTGCTTGCTGTTCAGAAGAAATTAGGTGTATTTTATTTATCCCCTGTTAAACCAAAAAATGCCATCATTGATCCTAACAACTTGTATCACATACGGAACTATTTTTGGTTCAAAATGGTATTTCATATTTTTTCCACAATTATCCCTGATGGCATATTTAATTCAGCTGGAATCACAGTAAATCCCAATTGAGAAACATTACTTATTTAAGAGTAACAGAACTTCTACAATTCCAGCTGTTTTGCATTTTAAAAAGTGCTTCATCATCACTTGCATCATCCTTTGTGTTAAAATATGGAGAAACACAATGTAACCAAAAATAATTTTAACACGTAATGAAAGCTAGGTCCACCCAATTAATGGCACTGGTCTACATTGCCATTGACAAAATGGATTTTAATACTAACTTTACAATGTAAACAATGTAGTAGTTGCAAATTGTTGTTGAATTACAATTTTCAAAAGCCTCACTATGTTGAAAATATATTGTCAGCAATACCATTTTTGATGTGTTGACCATATTTTGTCTGTTTACTATATGCCCCAGAAAGCTGTAGTAGTACTTAGACTTACTAATTCAGAGTATAGAACTTCTACACGTTTGATACTACTGACACCTCGTTACCTCACTACTATACTAAATGTTTTTTTTTTTTCTGACATTTGCAGTTAGCCTAAATTCTTTTGCATTGAAAAAATAAATAAATAAAAACTAATTTCCTGACACAGTAGATAAGGTGGTAGATCAACGCAAAATTCTGTGAGAGAATAATATATGATGGGTTTTATATACTTATTACAAAATAAAATAAAAAAATAACAATGAGTAAATATGATGAAGACTAAGGTATGTGTATGGTTTACCGACGGAGTGAGTTTTAGTTCTGATCTTTCTCTGTCTCCTTGTTCGAAGAATTCACTGGTTACAAGCTCAGCCACCTGAAACACATTCATACAGAAATAAAAGAAAAGTTTGAGCAAAGGTTAATACAGAACAGTGACTATTTGTTGCTCCCTTTGCAACTAGGGCAACTGCAGCCCAATGTATCCCATAATAATCACAGAGATACAGTGAACACAAGGTGAAGCTAGAGCTACAGTGTGTGCAGTACAGTACTGTACAAAAGCAGCAGGTGTTCAAAGCACTTGGGTTGAATTTCTAGGCAAGTAGCCAATGTATACACTGCTTTAATGGGCCAAGATAGATTTTCAGAATTTAGTAGTTTTGTTTAGAAGACTTTGCCTGCATTGTGGATTTTGTGAATATCCAGTTTGCTGAATCCTCAGACCCAGGCACAAAATGAGCTGCTAGTCAGATCAGCTACGAAAATTCAATTACTTGCCTTCCTTGATATCTCCCAAGGTTTTGTCACAGCTCCCAGATCACAGGCAGTCATCAGCATAGACCTGGAGAAAGGCACAGCATCTTACAGCAAACAGTGTCTGCTATTGTTTTTAATTCAAACTAACTAACTAAAAATTACACTAGTGGTCCCTGAGGACATAACAGGAATGGTACAATTTGAGGATCTTAAATTAAGGGGAAAAAAGCATCCAGGTGTTTTAATCTTTATTTTTACCACAATAACACACATATAAACAGATTCCTTAATAAACTATAATGTTCCATAGCTAGAAATGAACAGGTTAATGTGTTTGAAAGGGATTGTAGTTTGTAGTTTATTACCATGAAAAAAACAAACAAAATAAACAAATAAAACTGTAGCAAACTTTTAACTGGAAAAAAAGGCTCTACATGTACTTGACGAATCTCTACATTAAAATAATGGGAAGGTGATACACAGAGGTACTGGTGCATTTCACTAATACAGGACGCTGGACTTACCTGAACATTTCTCGATGATTCTTAACGTTCCAGTTATATTCTCCTTTATCAACCAGTTCAAAAAATTCATTTCTCTTCCTGAAAAAAAGCAATATATTATAATTAGAATGGTCGGCATTATAATGAGAATTGCATGTTTGTAATTATAGTTCAGTAAAGTATCCAGATCTGCCCAGCAATAATACATGCCCTTGGCTACATTATGGATCAGATTTAAGCTTTTGCTCCACTGCAAAACAATAATGTTCTACAGCTAGCAAGATAGAGATTGGGCCCTTTATTCGTATCATGAATAGTCTGTTGTTTTCTATTTAACTCAAAATAGCGGAAACTTTGCACAAGAGATTAAGTGCAGTGTAGTTAATAATTGTTCATGCACGTTGCAGTCACAAGTCTAGGAAATTACATTTTCAATTGCACAAAACTTCCACAAGGGGGCACTAGAAACTAAATAAGTTGTATATCAACAAATGATTAAACAATGTGTTTAAAACAGACATTTTGGAGACATTCATATACCAAAAATGCATAATTATATTTCAAACTATTATGTTTTAACATAAATGTTTTAATAAATAAGTCAACAAGCACATTTGAGTTTCACAATATGGGGATTTACCTTCTAATGTTATGTGTCCCATCTTTAATACATTTTTTATTGAAAAAAATGCTTTGGACATGTGCATTTCTATTGAGTCTATGAGTATGTTGGATAATCTTAGGTAACATTTCTACAATTAAATGTAACAATTATCGGCTTACTAAAAAGTCAACTTAAAAAATGTCTATAATAAAGCTATACAACAGAAAGCACAATATTACATTTGCAGCATTATTGATTTATACATGTTTTTTTAAAGAAACAACTCATTACTGTTCCTAAGTTGACTGTGCATTAGTCAATATGAATCACTTAAAGTACTGAACAGAAAAAGGTGTTGGTCAAACCAGGACTGGCTTCAGCGTGTACAAATGAACCTGTTAGTTCAATCACCAGAAATGAGGTTACGTTATTTATAACCCATGACACGGACTGCTATGTGGACTGCTTGTAGATTGCATGTGGGTTGTACATACAGTCTGTTTTTATTAAATAAAAGTCCCCATTACTGTGGTATGCATGGTAAATGGCCAACAAATTCGAACACATAAACAAGCAATGCTAACAGATAAGTACGACAAAGCATTAGCCACAACTTCTGAGTTTTCAGTATGTTCACAGCACATTAATTTTACCCTGAAAAAGGTTCAAATAAATATCAAATAAATAATTTGCACATACTCAAAGTAGAGGGTAAGGTCAGTGGCCAGTATTGACTGTTTCAGAAGCTGCATAAGGTCACTATACTCCCTGGAGGATAAGTTGGCAAAGATGTTGTGGCCCTGTAAAGAGACAAAACAACACAGAAGCATTTTTAAAACATTACAGAACAAACTTAGCATTGCTGGAGGCATGCAGTTTAGCTACATTATGATTCCAATCTTCTTTCTCTTCATCACACAATGCTACCATTCTGAGCTTTCCCACGCTGTATCTGCATGACTGACACCTGTTTATTTTGAAATATTAATACTGTACACACTAATGTATAAATGACATCATGACATTTTTTTTTTTTAAATAAATACAACGAAGGCTGCAGAAAGAAGTTGTTTCTTCCCAGTTTTCAAGTCCAATTCCTTTAAGAAAAGTTTTGAAAACTGTCTTGTATGCAGTACGTCTCTCTCTCTCTCTCTCTCTCTCTCTCTCTCTCTCTCTCTCTCTCTCTCTCTCTCTATATATATATATATATATAGAAAGAAATGAAAAAATGTACAATGATCATTATGTGTCTGATGCATATCAACTTGTAATTATAACAGTGGTTTCTGCTTTGGTTGTGTTGTATTTGCTCACTGCTGCAGGCTGTGTTTCTGGGGTGTGTGCTGCTGGGAGAGGCAGCAGGTACCTGCAGCTGTGCAGGAGAGTGCTCTTTGGAATCAGTCAATGAAGAGCCTGTTCCTGGAGTCTGGGGTGATGAAATATATAAAAGGCAAGGTTACCCCTCTATTTGTGTAGAGAGAGTGACTCTCTGTATGTTTTGTTCTTTTCTGTTGTAGCCTATGCACAGCCTTGAAAGGTTTATTAGGGTTAAGGAAACCATAAAAACAAAAGGCTCTCCAGGCTCATGTTTACATCCAGTTTCAAATATTAACTGTGTCAAGTTGCTGATCTTCACTGGGAACCCACAAGGAGCTTTGCCTTGTCACTGGATTTCCCGCAGACTGGGGTGTCAAAATCATCAGGAACTGTTTCTCCTCACCACTCTACAACGGCCCCTACTGGCAAGGTGTCCATTAAGCTCAATTGGAAACCCATAGAGTTAGCTGTCTCCTGAGCTGTTGTGTGGAGATGCTGCGGTGAGGGAACATAATTGTACATTAAACTAAAGTACAATAATATGAGACCTGCTTAAACATCAGCAGTTGAGAGAAAACGAGAAGCTCAACAGAAAGGGTTAACTTTAGTTTAAACTTGATTCACTGGGTAGCCCCAGCTCTTTGAAACAGTTAAACTGCTCTGGTTTAACATATTATATTATATTATATTATATTATATTATATTATATTATATTATATTATATTGTGAACCTTAGGAATCCCAGCACCTTAGTAATGTCTGTATACTGCTGATAAAGCACTTTGAGGTTTGTCCGCCCTCTTTACAACATGCAAGGAGATGTAGGGGTGAGTAAAATGACATGGCTAAAATGCTAAACATTTTGTACAAATGTACAGTTTTAATGTCCACTTTGTATCTTTATTTTCCTTTTTCAGGTAGTCCATAAATTTACGATATATATATATATATATCTTATATATATATCTATATAATAATATATATATATATACACACACACACACACACACACACACACAAACATGTAAAGTGTTGGTCCCATGTTTCATGAGCGGAAATAAAAGATCCCAGAAATTTTCCATACGCACAAAAAGCTTATTTCTCTCAAATTTTATGCACAAATTTTTTTACATCCCTGTTAGTGAGCATTTCTCCTTTGCCAAAATAATCCATCCACCTGACAGATATGGCATATCAAGAAGCTGATTAAACAGCATGATCATTACACAGGTACACCTTGTGCTTTAGACAATAAAAGGCCACTCTAAAATGTGTAGTTTTGTCACATAACAGAATGCCACAGATGTCTCAAGTTATTGCAAAGCTTTATAACTCTGAATCTAATTCTCTCATAACTGGTTCTAAATCCCTTGCTACCTGCATGAGTCAATATCACCACAAGCTAAAGTTATATCCCTTCACACTACTCTACAAGTAGAGTAAAATATCTAAAATAACTTATATAGAATATTTATATATATCTATAACATATATATATATAAATATAATATATATATATATCTGTTATATATATATATGCAATATATATATATATATTATATATATATATATATATAAATAGGTAAATGTGTGTGTATACATATATATATATATATATATATATATATATATATATATATATATATATATATATATATATATATATACATTACACCATTTACAAAAAAGGTTTGAAGGTATAAATGCCATGTCCGCTAGGTGATAGTAAATTAATAGTAATCCTATATTAACCATTACCAGTTTCTATAACAGCTGGCTCATAATAGGCTTTTATTACATGTGAACTGTCGCTGGATGCTTACTAGATAACAAGTGGGCATTTGAGCCAATTGAAATTGGACTCTTCTATAGATGGTAGTAGGATTTAAAAGTATTAGAAGGGATAACAAATAACTAATGGCAGTGTAGATAATGTGAGTTCATTCTACAGAACAACTAAAATATCTGAAATTCAACTTAAGAGACATAACCACTCAGGCTGGTAATCCCTATAACTGACTATACTTGTGTCTAACATTGTTCGTAAATGGAAGCATTTACAGTATTGCTAACATTTAGCATGCCTTTAACATTACCTAATCCATCAGAGATGTAATTATCTCAACAAGGGAATTCTCCTATTTTCTGCACGTACAAATCACAGCACAGACGTGATCTGCTTATGCAAATGTGACTTTGATATTAAAGTTTATTTAATTTAACCCTCACTGGGGTATAGCAAATGTGTCACGAAGGGAATCCAATAAAATCCAGAAACTGAAATGAGCTGAACTTGGAAACCCCTTTCAAAATGTGTTAGAATCAAAAGCTCCTCTGACGATCAGGCTTCTATCACTGATCAGGTGCAGTCCACACCTCAGTGAGCCCTGTTTTCCTCAAAAGCTAACTAGGAAAAATACCTTTTGAGCATTTTTGTGCTTTACTGCTAATTACACTTTTCATATTTAGAAAGTCTTTTTGCAAATAAGGGGTTTTAAACAGATTTTACATATATTAACAACGTAGCCTACAAATATACTGTTCAGCAAGGAAGATAGCACATCACTGTGGCTCACTAGTTTTTGCTGTCTGAAATTTTACTACCAGGTACATTAAAGTCAACAATCCAAATCTTGACTTTTCGGTAGAGTTGGAAAACAGTGGTGGTGGATAGTATGCAGTTAGGGGTTCACGTTCTGGCTCATGTTCTGACTGTGCAAAGTTGCCGATCTTGACTTGGCACTCCTGCAGGTTAGTGAAGCAAAATCCTTACTGTGCTACAGCAGACCCTGCTGGCCAGCACCTGCAGAGATGGCTTTGTCCTCCAGAGGCTAGAAGACATCCTCTGTAGCACTCTTGGGTGTAAAGAGAAAATTGCCTTGGTCCTGGGATCGGAGGACACCCAGTGACCTTTAATTCACCTGCACTGAGGGGATTTCTACGGTGAACATTACTGGATATTCTAAATTTGGAAGAAAGACGACGGTAAAATAATTGGGTATACTATATATAATTGGGTAAGAATATCTGCAAAAACCATAATAAAAATTATTTATTATTAAACTCTGATAAAACAGATAATGCTATTAGGATCAAAAAATCAATTCAACAATACAAATTCACATGCTTTTGCAGCTGACAGCTTTCCATTCAAGTTGAGGTCTGAAATGAGAAATCTGGGTATAATCTTTATCCCATATCTCTCATTTGAACCTTATACTAGAAAGGTAACCAAAGTATCATTTTTTCATTTAAGAAATATTGCTAAGCTAAGGTACTTTCTATCCATGCAAGATGCAGAGAGGTTGATGCATGCTTTTATAACACCCAGACTAGATTACTGCAATGCTCTGTTCTCTGGTATTCCCAGATCAATCTTATCTCGACTGCAGCTTGTGCAGAATGCTGCTGCCATGGTCTTAACAAGAAGTACAAGATATGATCACATTACCCCGGCACTGGCAGCCCTACATTGGCTCCCTGTTAAGTTCAGGGTTGATCTTAAGGTTATGCCTATTACATACAAAGCATTAAATGGTTTAGCTTCCTCATATTTAAATGATATTTTAATCCCATACACACCTATACGACCACTGCGATCCCAGGACACAGGACTGCTTACTGTCCCTAGGATTGTTAAAAAAAACACAGGAGGTAGAGCATTTGGCTTTAGGGCTCCCGAATTATAGAATCAACTGCTAGTTTGCCATAAAATGTAGCGGTTTTTAAAACCTGATTGAAGACGTATTTTTATAATCTGTCGTTCATATTTCAATGTTATTACCTTGTATTGTACTGCATTTTACCTGTATAGTTTTGCATTTTGATATTTATTGTTGATTGTTTTTTGTGCTCACCAAACAACTGCTGTTCTGTTCTGTTGTGAAGCGCCCTGTGACAATTTATTGTGAAGGGGGCTATATTAAATAAAAATTGATTGATTGATTGAATTCAATAGTAAAATTACAAAGGAACAGGGGACTGCACCCGGGGATAAGTGTTTCAGTGAAAATGGGACTTAGGAGCTGAAAGCAAATTACTTTGAAAGTACAACATTTTCCATCACTTTTGCAATCAAAGTTATCTGCAAGAACATTTTTAAACAGATTTTTTAATCATTCACTGTTTATTAAGAAATAAAAAAAACAGACAGCATTATGAAAGTTTCAATAATTGTTGTATGCGGTATGTGGTCTCGGAGTGGTATGTTACATACTGATGGGCTAGTTGGAAGGAAAACACTGTTTCCATAGCAACCATTCTACTATAACAAGCCAACCAAATTCAGGTGATACTTCTCAGCAGTGGTTTAGAAACAAATAACATCATAGAAATCACAAACCGTTCCATCTCAAAAGAAAAATAAAGATATAGATAAGTATGGCTTTGTGTCTCAACTGTTTTACACAGTCCACATTAAGCTTATCTGAAACTTAGTATCTATCAATGTTTCAGATAAGATTCTATGTAAGGTGCCCCAGTGACTCCTTCAAAAACTGTCTGGAGTTTGATAACTTCATCATGTTAAAGCGACCCCACTGGTCAGGTGAGTCACGAGTCCAGGCAGATACCTCCCAGGCTGGGCCCTTGACTCCAAGGTTCCGTTGGACGCTCCCTTGCTTCAGTTTGCAGGTGAAAAGGGGTGCTTGACTTGATATCATGAACTGAGGCTGCTCATTGATCTTCAGTCAGCCTGATTAGTAAGTAGGCCATAGTGGTGACGCGATATTCAAATGGGATATTTAAAAATTGGAAATTGAACAAATATTGATTTTTTTTTTTTAAATGACGTGATGAAAGACAATCATAAACAAAACACTTTAGTTTACAAAATCTAAGAGGTGCTTCATTTTTAGCAACAGGTTTTGCTTTATATCATACAAGCAATGGAAGATGGCAAGAGAATTAACATTAAAAATGGTCAAATATGCACAGTACCTCACTTTGAAGAATCATGACGGCATGATTAAAATGGTGATGCTCCAGAGTAGCCGACGTACCATACAACTGAGACAAAGCTGAACCTGTCCTAGAAGAAGGAGACAGGAAATCCAGTTTAACAGCAAACAACTAACAAATTATTTATACTTCTCTTTTAACTAAATTTAATTTATTAATTAATAAACAGAGGGATAGATAGATTCACAAAATGTGCAATTAGCATGATTCTATTGAGAAGAGAAAACTTTACCCAATAAAATTACCGAACCAGTAAGAACACACTCATCCATTTAACTTGCCGGCACATACTGTAGTCTTAAGGTGTTCCTTTTTTTGGGGGGGAATTCTAAGTGGTGTTTTTTTTTTTTCAAATAACTTGGAGCTTGGAGCATCTACAGATAAACAGCTCAATAAAGACATTGTACAACACAACCGGAAGGTTCTTTTTGGAATTAATTGGTATCAATGTCTACACAAGTCTTTAAAAAGAGACCAACAGCAGTTACAATGTTAAAAACGTACTTTGCTTGAAACGCATTATTCGTTCCCCGGTGGTCCAGGTCATGGCACAAACAGCCTACAATCAGAGCTAACATTTCAACCTCTGTCAGAGTTTTCTGAAAACCTGCTGTCTGAGAATTAAAGTATAAATACATATCACAATGAGAATACTTTTTTTTTCACAAATAAACAATCACAGAAGTGTTAATAATAAACATTTTGTAATAGCTGATGACTTACATGCTCCTGGATTGTAAGGACATTATAAATCGTTTGAATAGTCATTGGAAAGTGGTTCCGAATGGATCTAGAATGGATTCTTCAGGAATTCCAAAATAAAAGAGAGCCCCCTTGAAGCAGCCATGAAAAGTATCCTCTAATATTGTCTTACACAGTACCAATACCTCAGAAAAGCAGTAACATAACAGGCCCTTCTGTTTTGTCTACGGAAAATGTTCTATAAATTTAGAATGAAAACGTCATAAAGGGTAAATGTCAAGCTCATATTGAAACATGTCAGAAAAGTTTATGTTAGCAGACAAAGCAAAGAAACTGATCATAGTCAATGTGTATTGTAAAATAATGATAGTTAGCCTGCTGACTAACAATAGTTAACCTAACAAACCCCCCCTTAACCCCCCCCCCCCCATCATCAACAAACATCATAAGCTTGCTAAGTTTATTTATTGGTTTATTCTTGGAACTCCTTCAGACAAAAAATAAAGCAATCAATTGAGGAAGAAAAAAAAAACATCAAAGCCAAAAGATTCAGTATGTCTTTCTGTACTTATATTTGCAATCCTCACAGGCTAGTCAAGGTAGTTAAGCATTTTTCAGTGTGATACTAATGGCTTTTGAGCCTTTAGAGCATAAAAGTCATAATGTGAAAAAATAATAATACAGTAAAATATGTATCTGTGTTAGAAAATACCTTTCTGATTACCTTCCTGTTGAGCTAGAAGATGGAGAACAAATGTAATACAGAATCTAACATTCCCCAAGCGAGGAGTGACTCTTACAAACGTTACTGACTTTAGACAGAAAATACAAAAACTTAGATGCTTGTTTTTTTTATGGAACAATGAAGAGATGATGAGGGGTTTGTTAAGAGATAAAATGTTACTACAGTGTTCTTAAATCACCCTTCCGGGTGCTAACAAATGAGAAAAGCAGGTGTGTGGTACTTACTGTTAACATTGAAAACATGCACTGACAAACATTGAACGCATGCCGCCAGTTGTGGTACAACACCATTCGGTAATTCTTCCTGACTGTCAACAACCATCTACACAGCGTCTGGGAGGGGAAAGAAAGGTAGATTGCATTCCGGTTATAGATACTGGCATAATGCCTTCAGGGTGGTAGTTTATGTTGGCAGGGTCCAAGTTTACCTCATAATCGATTTTGAATTTTTGCACCATGCCGAGCTCCATAAACATGCGGAGGGCAGCAGTGATCATGGCGTCGACATCCAGAGAAAAGTCATCAAAAGATAATTTATCGATGCCAAGTTCACAAACGAGTGGGATGTTTGCTGCCTAAGAAGAGAGCGAGAAAGACAGAGAATTCTCAGCATCGAAATAATGCAAAGATAAGGTTTTTGCTTGGACTGTTTCAGAAAGAAAATGCTACATAACTGACTTTAGCTTTCACACTCTCCAAAGGTCAAAGGTCCAATCCCAGTAGAGCATCTTGTTATAGTTTACCCACTGTTTATATATACTGGATTCTGTCGAGTCAATGACCAGGGGGCGTAAAGTTGTCATGTCATTTTGTCATTTTTGCAGAGGGAGTACTTTTTTTAACATTAGGTAGGTAGATTATGTTTACAATTAGACATGCACATTCAGTATAATTCACCTTTCAGCAGGACAATGACCCCAAGCACACAGCCAAAGTGACACTGGAGTGGCTTAAAAATAAGAAAGTGAATGTCCTACATTGCCCAGTCAAAGCCCGAACTTGACTCCAATTGAGAATCTGTGGCAAGACTTGAAGATTGCTGTCCACCAACGATCACCATCCAACTTGACAGAGCTTGAACAATTTTGCCAAGAAGAAAGGTCGTATATTGCACAATCCAGATGTGCAAACCTGGTAGAGACTTACCCCAAAAGACTCACAGCTGTAATTGCTGCCAAAGGTGGTTCCACCAAGTATTGACTCAGGAGGGTGAATACCTATCTAACCATGACATTTAAATTTTTTTTTTTTCATTAAGTGTTGTTCATAATAAAAATTCTTCAAAGTGTTAAGTAGGTTGTGAAAATCAAAGGAAAAGAAATCCCATTTAAATGCATCAATATTTCAGGTTGTAACACAACAAACTGTGACAACGTCCAAGGGGGGTCAATACTTACTATAGGCACTGTATAGGGGTTAGGGTTAGGGTGGTTTCCTATAAAACCTCAATGGTGTGTGTGTATATATATATATATATACCTGTCTGGCATAAATATGGATCAATATTTGAAAAATGAATGTGTTTTATTATATATATATATATATATATATATATATATATATATATATATATATATATATATTATAATATATATATATATATATATATATATATATATATATATATATATAGGTCCTGTGTGTATTTGTGTGTTGTGTATTTGTGTGTTGTGTGTTGTGTGTGGTATATTAATGTTGGTATATAGGTATTGGTGCATGGGATATGAATGGGTCTGTGTAGCACGAGTGATTTAAAATATATAGTTGCATTTAGTGATGGGGATTGCACTTCACTTCACGTGCATTTATAGTAATTAATAGTATGTGGGCACGGGGTTGCACAAATTAGTTAATGTGCTGGGATTCAAGTGAATAATTAATTAGTAATTGAATCACAGCACAACAGTATATAGAGATGCACATTTTACTCACTGTGTGTTCAGTGGAGAACGGGTATGGAGAGGAGGTAAAAACTATTTAAAGAAAACAAAAAATAACAATTGCTACGACGTGCTGGAGAACCAGCACTGTACTTGTTTTGTCTCTAGCGTTTGTCCACCCTGTTTGTTTAGTATTAGTCTGTTTTGTTTGTCAGTTTATTTTGGCCTCAGGTGCTGTGTCCTGTTTTTTTTGTTTAAATCTTGTATTTGTTTCACTCAATAAATGCACTGAGCATCACAGCATCACAGTTTCAATCCCCGTACTGCTTGTCTCTGTGTACTCCTTTCTGGACTGATGTCACCCTACAGCCAGCCTCTTCACAAAGGGGTAGGACTTCAACAAGCAGTAAACATACGATGACAGCTTATATTATACGTTTAATTCTAAAGAAATCTAGCACTTAATAAGAAGTATCGTCATTTGTATATATCAAATTTAAAAAAATAAAAGCAAGAAGTATATATACTATATATATATATATATATATATATATATATATATATATATATATATATATATATATATATATTAATAACATGAATGCATTATATTTTCAGTAAGGGGGAAAAAAAATAACTTTGGAGTGAAGAACTTGATAAATCTGGCCCCATGTGTCACATTATACCTAATAATCCAATGCTGTACTTCAACTGAATGGGAAGGCATCACCAATTCATGATGGGTTCTCTCCCCTGGTACTACATTCTGAGTAATGTTTGGATGGTATTCTCTTCCATGACTTTGTCACAACTAAAATATTAATTTATATTAGAAGATGAACCAAACAATACGCAGTTCCTTCCAATATCGTCCCCAGATGTTCTTCTATTAATGTGTAGTACCGCATAGAAATGTGTACTTTCTTTCTGATAATGTCTGAATTGATATAATGTACCCCAAGCTATCTATTGATTTTACAGTATTATTGGCTACAAGAGCTTATTGGCAAAATGTTGATTTAATACAGCTCAGTCAAGTTTTTCTACATCATACAGTACCACAGTCAAGGGTTTGCTTTAACCACAAAAATATGTGTGTATTCTGTCCTCTGTGTGTTGTATAGAATAAATGACTATGCTTCCGGTATATCCTGATATTCACCTTGGAGAATATTTTCCTCCATTATGGTTTGGCAAAGCTAGTTTTAGCTGGAATAAGACTGGCTTGAACAGGTATTTTTTCAGAACAAGTGCATACTAAATTAGTGATTAGGTGATGAGATATTTAAGTAGACAGAACCATACGAGAATAATGCAAGTATTATATTTGCTACCCTGTTATTGTATAGTTTAACACTTCAAAACAAGTAGGTGTTTATATGAAGAAGTGTTGAATGTATCACTCATGCCTTTTATGCCACTGGGATTCAAAAGGCAATATATACAGTATTAGTTCATATGCAAGCACAACGCAAATGGATGGAGATGCAGATGGATTACATTCGTTTACTGCAAAGCTACATCTTAGCTGGTGCTTATCTTGGTTAGAGCCGAGTTCAAATCAGCATGAAGTTCAACATCTACTCTCATGTAATGGAAATCATGAAGATCTGGATACATCCAGTGACTGCTGTAAATAGTGCAGCTGGAAACAAGGGAAAGACCTCGTGACAGTATGGAGAGACAGCTGGGTTGGCAAGGGTTAGTTACCCTGGTCGGCAGTATCCAGCTCTTTGTTTTCAAAGGTAAACAGGATGCTGGAAACACCCACCCAAAGCTTCTAAGAAATTAAAGAGAAAAATACCCCTAGAGTCTGCGAGAGCGGGGGCGGAAGATGACTCAACGTTGGATAACATGGTTAACGACTTAGGAACGGAAAAGGACATGAAAATGGAAAGTACTTCACAAAAGACTAGTTCAAGATCTGCAGTTAGCAAAGACATGGAACTCCATGTTTGTGTCTGCGGCTCGAGCAAGGCAACAACTGTCAGAGGTTTGAAGATTCATCAAGGGAGAATGAAATACTTGAGGGAGAAGGGACTAGGGCCTCGCATTGATCAGTACTTCTTATGAAATCATTCTGTCGAATGAAATCCAGCAACAGGAAGCAAACCACAGTTCGCAGGATCTCAGCACCCCTGTCATAGACGTGAGGAGGACTTGCATGGATACAACTAGTGATGAACCTAATGATCCTTGCGAACCCGGTCAGACAAACCAGCGTAAGAGAGAAAAGAACCTCAACGGACACAAGCCTGGAGTCAAATGACCAAGAGCTTGTGAGAAAACTGCGTGGGACACAGTAAACACAGATCTCTGTTTTACTTTGGAAAGGTTAAATGGAACAGTTGAAAAGAAGCTGGATAAATTTGGAATATGGAAACGAGAGGTTTGGAATTGATAAAAGGAAGAAAAAAGTACAAACTATTTCTGGAAAATCTAGACAGCAGCAGGAGATTGACCGCTTAGTTAGAGAAAGGAGGCAGTTGAGGAAGCAATGGACAAAAGCAGAACAAAGTCAGAAGAGGGACTCAATCTGTTACAAAGGGTCATAAAAGATAAGCTTGCAATATTGCATAAAGCTGAGCACCTACGGAAATGCTACAAAAAGAAAGAGCGTGCGAGAACTAACTTTTATAAAGATCCATTCAAATTTGTAAAGAAGATATTCACCAGTGAGAAAAATGGCACACTAAAATAATCAAAGTTTGAGCTGGAGAGATATTTAGAGGAAACACATACAGATTAAAAAAGGCAGGAGCCTATGTCAATTCCTTCAGATATCCCACCTATCAATCCACCGGAATACCAAATGGAGGACTGTGCACCTAAGTGGAAAGAAGTAGAGCAAGCTGTGAAAAAAGCAAGGGCATCATCATTTCCAGGGCCTAATGGAGTTCCATACAGAGTGCACAAGAGTGCTTCTGGAGTTCTATGAATCCTGTGGAAATTGATGAAAGTGGCATGGGAAAAACAGGTTGTACCAAGAGCACGGCGCCGAGCAGGTGGAGTCTTTATACCAAAAGAAAAGGATTCTACAAGCATCGGTCAGTTTCGTCCTATTTCCCTATTAAACATAGAAGGCAAGATTTTCTTCAGCATTATTGCTCAGAGATTGTCAACCTACCTATTAAAGAACTGCTTCATTGACACTTCAGTACAAAAAGCAGGCATTCCAGGTTTCCCAGGATGCTTAGAACACATCAGCGTAATCTGGAAACAAATTTAATCAGCAAAAAAGGAGAGGAAGGAGCTCCATGTGACATTCCTGGATTTGCATATGGTTCAGTGCCACATGAACTTCTTTGGGCAGCATTTGATTTTTTCAGCGTACCGATGACAATAACAAATTTAGTGAAAGCCTACTTTGGAGATTTGCAATTTAGTTTTTCAACTTCAGAATTCAACACTACATGGCAATGCCTAGAAGTTGGAATAATGGCAGGATGTACCATTTCTCCACTGGCTTTTACCACGGCAATGGAAGTAATTACTGGGGCATCAAAATGGTAGTGGGAGGAGAGCGCTTGGATTCTGGAATGCGACTACCACCAAATCGAGCATACATGGATGACATGACAACAATGAATACAACAGTAGCCTGCAGTAATGGATTATTGGGCAAATTAACCAATAACATTGAAAGGGCACGAATGCAATTCAAGCCCACTAAATCAAAGAGCATATCTATAATTATAATTAAAGTAGTAGATAAAAGGTTCTACATTAATGGTGAGGCAAAACCAACAGTGTCCAAGAAGCCAGTGAAAAGACTAGGGAGATGGTATGATGGGGATCTAAAGGACACAGTTTGTGTGGGAGAAGTTAGACAACAAGCAGTGGAAGGGTTGAAGAGCATAGACAGCAGCGCTTTACCAGGCAAACTGCAACTCTGGTGCTTTCAGTCTACTGCAAAGACTGCTGTGGCCATTGATTGTGTACGAGCTTTCCTTGACAACAGTTGAGAAGCTGGAAGCTTTAATCAGTTCATTCGTCAGGAAATGGTTGGGAGTTCCACGCTGCCCCAGCAATACTGGTAAAGGAATACTGCAGCTACCAATCTCTGCTCTAACCGAGGAGTTAAGTGCACCAAAGTCTGACTGGAAATGACATTAGTAGATTCACGTGACAAATGCGTAAGGGAGGCAGCACCTGTGTTGAAAACTGGAAGAAAATGGACAGCAAAGAAAGCTGTGGAAAATGCTAAGGCTGCCCTTTGAATTTGAGATATTATGGGGCAAGTTCAGCATGGAAAAGGAGGTTTTGGTCCGTTCAGCTCCTCCTACATGGCATAAGGCAACCCCTGCTCAACGGAGGAAGCTGGTAGTCAATGAGGTGCAAAAGCAGGAGGAGAGGATCAGGTGTGTAAAGGCCATTTTCCAAGCCAAGCAGGGAGACTGGATGAGATGGGAGAGTGTGGAACAAGGCAAGATCAGGTGGCAAGACCTATGGACAATGGAACAGAGCAGGACCAGTTTCCTCATCAGATCAGCATATGATGTTCTCCCATCACCACAGAACCTAAACCTCTGGGTGGGTGAGGATCCCTCATGTCCTTTGTGTTCATCACCTGCAACATTAAGGCACATTTTGACAGGATGTAAGGTGGGTCTTAACCAAGGACGGTTCACTTGGCGCCATGACCAGGTGCTGCAATGCTTGGCCTTAGCCTTGGAAGACAAACGTAACCTGACCAATAAGTTTCCACCAGTTCCACCAAAGCAATACACAGAAAAGACAATATTCCTCTGTCCAGGAGAGCAACCACCAAGAAAAGGTGTTAACCAAGCCTCGTCCAGGACAACTGGAAGCTGCTAGAGACTGGAAGATGCTGGCAGATGTTGGTTAACAGCTTATTTTTCCACCTGAGATTGCCACCACTAACCTTCGACCAGACAATGTCTTGTGGTCTGGATCAGCACACCTTGTTCATCTGGTAGAGTTAACAGTGCCATGGGAAGATGCTGCGGATGAGGCGTATGAGAGGAAGAAACTTTGGTATGCTCAACTAGCTGCTGAAGCGGAACAGCGAGGATGGAGTCTGAGTTTACCTAGTGGAGGTGGATTGTCGAGGATTTGAGGCATACTCTACAACCCGACGTCGGGTTCAGTGGCCAAGAGTTGCATCGCACAGTGAAGAACTTATCTGAAGCAGCAGAAAGGAGCAGCAACTGGCTGTGGTTGAGACAGAAAGATTCTGGATGGGGATCTCAAGCACAATAGAAAGGCTGGGTCTTCCCAGCGACAGCGAGTGGAAGCGACAGCGAGTGGGAGAAGTACAGGCGTGGAAAAGTACAGAGCAGTTTAGAAGCAGTTTGAAAGCAGGTTGACAGCTGCAGAAGAAACTAAACTTCAAAAAAAAAAACCTCAACATGGTCTTCAAGCCAGTAATCTGTGACACCTGCTTGATGTGGGAAATCCGAGAAAACCCAGCGGAGCTAAACCAAGTGTGCGTAAAGTGCTGCGCGATCCAGGATTTGCATAAACTAGTAAGTATGCTAGAAATGGAGCTGGAAGAAGTGAGACAGCAACAGGATCTTGAGGAACTGGCACACCCACAATTCATGGAAGTCTGCATCACCCCTAACAGACTGAAAGCCACCAGGGAGATAGAAGGTCAGAACAGCTGGGTTCAGGTAGGCAGAAGCAGGGAAAAAAAGAAACTTCGTTAAACACAAACACCAGAAATCAAAACAACCAACAAATTTGAGTCATTTCAGAATTTTGATGAGCAGAACCAACAACAAGAGAATGAAAGAAACAACATCCAGGACCCCATTGACAGTGGTGACCAGACAGCAAAAAGAAGGGAGGTCATGATTGTTGGGGATTCCATATTGAGAAACACAGCAAGTTCAATTCGCAGTTTGGACCCCCTTACTACAACAGTGTGCTGCCTTCCGGGAGCCTCGCTCAAGCACATCACCGAGAACGTGGACAGGCTCCTACAACAAACAGGAGAGGACCCGGTAGTAGTCGGCCACATCGGTACAAACAACATTGGAAGAGACAGACCAAAATCCCTGCAAAACAAATTCAGAGAGCTAGGAAGGAAATTAAAAGAGAAAACCAAAACTGTGGTATTCTGGTATACTACCGGCACCTTGCAAAGGACCATATGGACAGCTGGACATAATTAATCAAAACGCATGGCTGAAGATGTGGTGCACACAGGAAGGCTTCACCTGTCTTGATCATTGGACCACATTCTACAACGAGGACTATCTGTATAGACGGGATGGACTGCACTTAAATAACAAGGGAACCAGTCTACTTGGAGAAAAGATCCTCGAGCAGGTTCAGAAGCATTTAAACTAGAAAGGAAGGGGGGAGAAATCAACAAAAAAACAGAAGGGAGACCGCATCAAAACAAGGACAACAACTCAGGTAAGACAACCATTAAATGTATTTATCTAAATGTTAGAAGTATCAGAAACAAAATTCTAGAACTTGAAGCTACTGCACTAACAGGTAACTATGATGTGATAGGTGTTACAGAAACGTGGTTGTCTGAGAGTGATGGGGACGAATATAATATTTGTGGGTATACACTGTATAGGAAAGACAGGCAGGACAGAAGAGGAGGAGGGGTAGCGCTATACATAAGAAACAGTCTTGAAGCCCAGGTGTTAAACTTGGACAAAGAAAATAAATCCGAATCAATATGGGTCAGAATAACGGACAAAAATTCAAAGGGCATAATAATAGGAGCATGCTATAGACCGCCAGATTCAGACGGTGAGCAAAATAATCTGTTATACAATGACATTAGAAATGCGTGTAGCAAAGGAGAAGCCATACTAATGGGGGATTTCAACTTCCCCCAAATAAAATGGGAAAACCCGGTGGGTAGCACGAAGGATGAAATAGAAATGGTGGAAATGACAAATGACTGCTTCCTAACACAATTTGTCAAGGCACCGACTAGAGGGGAGGCATGCCTTGATTTAGTCTTTTCAAATAACGAAGATAGAATAACTAAAACAGAGGTCAGAGAACCACTGGCAAACTCAGACCACAACATGGTCTCATTTGAAGTGTTTTTTAAAACCCCAAAAGTAATGACTAAAGCTAAGGTTTACAATTTTAGAAAAGCAAACTATGAAGGTATGAAACAGAGACTAACAGAAGTAGATTGGAGTAAAATAGAGAAAACACCCACAGAAGAAGGATGGTTGTTCTTCAAAAATGTAGTACTAGAGGCGCAAAACAATTACATCCCTAAAGTAGACAAATCTAAATGTAAAACTAAATTGCCAAAATGGTTTAATAGATCAATTAAAAAAAATATTCAGCGAAAAAAGGCACTTTACAGAGCATTAAAAAAGGACCAAAAAGAAAGTACGCAGAAAGAGTACACAGAACTGCAAACGCAAGTCAAAAAGGAAGTTAGAAAGGCCAAGAGAGAAATAGAAATGAACATTGCTAAGGGAGCTAAAACCAATTCCAAAATGTTTTTCCAATATTACAACAGCAAGAGAACATTCAAAGAGGAGATTAAATGTTTAAGAGATACAAATGGCAAAATCAAAGATGAAGAAAAAAAAATAGCAAATATATTAAATGATTACTTTTCACAAGTTTTTACAAAGGAAGATACTGACAACATGCCCCACATGTCATCCAGTTCCTATCCAGTTTTAAATAACTTTAGCATAACTGAGGCAGAAGTGTTAAAGGGACTAGGAGCTCTTAAAATAAACAAATCCCCTGGGCCGGATGAGATCCTCCCAGCAGTACTCAAAGAAATGAAAGAAGTAATTTACAAACCGCTAACCAAGATCATGCAGCAGTCTCTTGACACAGGGGTGGTACCAACAGACTGGAAAATTGCAAACGTAATACCGATCCACAAAAAGGGAAACAAAACTGAACCAGGTAACTACAGACCAGTAAGCCTGACTTCTATTATATGCAAACTTATGGAAACTATAATAAGATCCAAAATGGAAAATTACCTATATGGTAACAGGGTCCTGGGAGACAGTCAACATGGTTTGAGGAAAGGGAGATCGTGTCTAACTAACTTGCTTGATTTTTTTGAGGATGCAACATCGATAATGGATAATTGCAAAGCATATGACATGGTTTATTTAGATTTCCAGAAAGCTTCTGACAAAGTCCCGCACAAAAGATTAATTCTCAAACTGAACGCAGTTGGGATTCAAGGAAACACGTGTACATGGATTAGGGAGTGGTTAACATGTAGAAAACAGAAAGTACTTATTAGAGGAAAAACCTCAGAATGGAGTGTGGTAACCAGTGGTGTACCACAGGGATCAGTATTAGGTCCTCTGCTATTCCTAATCTACATTAATGATTTAGATTCTGGTATAGTAAGCAAACTTGTTAAATTTGAAGACGACACAAAAGTAGGAGGCGTGGCAAACACTGTTGCAGCAGCAAAGGTCATTCAGAATGATCTAGACAAGATTCAGAACTGGGCAGACACATGGCAAATGACATTTAATAGAGAAAAGTGTAAGGTACTGCACGCAGGAAATAAAAATGTACATTATAAATATCATATGGGAGATACTGAAATTGGAGAAGGAATCTATGAAAAAGACCTAGGAGTTTTTGTTGACTCAAAAATGTCTTCATCTAGACAATGTGGGGAAGCTATAAAAAAGCTAACAAGATGCTTGGATACATTGTGAAAAGTGTTGAATTTAAATCAAGGGAAGTAATGTTAAAACTGTACAATGCACTAGTAAGACCTCATCTTGAATATTGTGTGCAGTTCTGGTCACCTCGCTATAAAAAAGATATTGCTGCTTTAGAAAGAGTGTAAAGAAGAGCGACCAGAATTATTCCGGGCTTAAAAGGCATGCCATATGCAGACAGGCTAAAAGAATTGAATCTGTTCAGTCTTGAACAAAGAAGACTACGTGGCGACCTAATTCAAGAATTCAAAATTCTAAAAGGTAGACCCAAGGGACTTTTTCAGCCTGAAAAAAGAAACAAGGACCAGGGGTCACAAATGGAGATTAGACAAAGGGGCATTCAGAACAGAAAATAGGAGGCACTTTTTTACACAGAAAATTGTGAGGGTCTGGAATCAACTCCCCAGTAATGTTGTTGAAGCTGACACCCTGGGATCCTTCAAGAAGCTGCTTGATGAGATTCTGGGATCAATAAGCTACTAACAACCAAACGAGCAAGATGGGCCGAATGGCCTCCTCTCGTTTGTAAACTTTCTTATGTTCTTATGAAAGAAAGCAACGCTGATGTACAGGTAAGTAAGCTGGGCTGAGCTGAGTGGGGGATGGAGGGGGTTGATGCTGGGACGCCAGAATCACTGTTGCGCCCTCTTGAGGTGTCGTGGACTAGTCAACGAAACACTGAGGATGGAAGATGCCCACTTGAAGACCCCAGAGATGTACCCTACTTAGCTTAATCTAGACGGTTGTCATGCTGATGTGCTGGGGAGACCGCACTGGGTTGATCCCTGGAGCCAGCATCACAGCCATTGTGTGTGCTGATGCGCTGGGGAGGCAAAATGAGCTGATCCGTTGAGCCAGCATTACACTTCAGCAATCAACACCAGACAGAAGGATATCTACATCACCAAATGGAAAACAACGCAAATGGATGGAGATGCAGATGGATCACATTAGTTTACTGCAAAGCTACTTCTTAGTTGGTGCTTATCTTGGCGAGAGCCGAGTTCAAATCAGCATGAAGTTCAACATCTACTCTCATGTAATGGAAATCATTATATAAATATCTTAAAAGTAAAAAAAACAAATTCTATCTCACAAAAACATCTGGGTAAACAGGATTAAATGTTCCTCATTTTCAGTTGCTGAGGGATTACTTGCAGTTACTGTTCTACACTTTGAATATATCCACATGCTGTCAGTAATGTGTGTGCAGTGCTCACAGGGGAGATATTATTGTAGCAAAAAAAATCAAACGCTCTGAAAGGAGATTGTAATTCCTTAGTCTCACAGCAGAGCCTCAGCAAGCATGTGCTGCACTAGCAGTGTTTTAGGAACCATATAAATAATGCATAGAAGCCATTAAAAATGCATTGGACTTGCACTTTTTTCTAGCTTCCCATTCAGGGCATTACAATTCAAAGAACTAGGAATATGCTGGACTCATGATTTCCATTACATGAGAGTAGGTGTTAAAATTTAATGATGATATTGGCTCCATAAGCACCAACTAAGACATAGCTTCTTTTGCTGTAAACTAATGTGATCCATCTGCGTTTCCTTCCATCTGATGATGTAGATATCCTTCTGCCTAGTGTTGATGGCTTAAGTGTACTGCTGACTCCAGGGATCAGCCTATTTTGCCTCCCTGGCACATTAGCACACACAATGGCTGCAATGCTGGCTCCAGGGATCAACCACAGTGTGGTCTCTCTAGCGCATCAGCATAACAACCGTCTGGACTGAGCTGAGTACTTCTCTAGGGTCTTCAAGTGGGCACCTTCCATCCTTGGTCTTTCATCGACTAGCCCACAACACCTTAAGAGGGCTCAATAGTGATTCTGGCATCCCAGCATCACTCCCTTCTGTCCCCCACTCAGCTGAGCCCAGCTTACCTACCTTCCTTTCCATCGACATTGCTTTCTTTCTACTGTGCTTGAGGTCCCCAACCAGAATCTTTTCATTTCAATCACAGCCAGTTGCTGCTCCTCTCTGCTGCTTCAGTAAGTTTCTCACTATGCATCACAACTCTTGGCCACTGAATCCGATGCCTCTGAGAAACCAGGTTGTGGAGTGTGCCACAAATCCTCGACAATCCGCCTCCACTGGGTAAACCTGGACTCTCCATTCTCACTGTTCCACTTCAGCAGCTAGTTGAGCATACCAAAGTTTCTTCCCTTCATACACCTCATCCACAGCATCCTCCCATAGGACTGTTAATTCTACCAGGTGAACAAAGCATGCTCTGAAGGTTAGTGGTGGCAATCTCAGGTGGGAAAATAAGCCGTTGTCCACATCTGCCAGCATTTTCCAGTCTCTAGCAGCTTCCGGTTGTCCTAGATGAGTTTTGGTTTTAATACCTTGTCTTGGTGATTGCTCCACTGGATGGAGGAATGTGTGTCATGTGTCATTGTGGCAAAGTGGCTGCGGTGCAGGAGTGATGAACAGACAATGGTGATTCAGTGAATAAGTGTTTTATTGCTCTTTTTCCAGGTCTGGTGACCGTCAAATAATAAATCCCCGGCAATACACAACAATGTGTAAAGCACGGGGATAATGAAAACAAGGGCACAGTCCCAAACAAAAAACAACGGCACGGTCACCAGTCCTGGGTGATCGAAAACGTGCAGGTGCTCAGTGCAGTGGTGCTCTGGATAGTGCTTTCCTTTCAACAGCTCCGGAGGTGTGCGTTAACTGTCTATTAGTGCGACAAAGACAGACAATTACAGACAGACAGAAAATAACACACAACACGTATAACACTCAGTCATTCTCTCCTAACGTTAACCCAAACAAAGGAAAAGATCAGCGTTACCCTGGCCCCTATACGTAATCCTGCATGACGTCTAGGTAAACAGTTGCAGCTGCCTTACTACTTGCAGCTGCCCTTCGTTTACCTTTCAGGTCATTATGGTCTTAAAACAGAGTCTTGCTTCTTTCTTTCTTTTGTCAGGCCAGCCCTTCCAGACACTTTTCCTCCTGTTCCTTAGCGCCCTCACAGGTCGGAAGGAAGATTTATTTATTTATTTATTGATTTATTGTATTTCTGTCACAGTCATATATTGCTGGAACTGGTGGCAACCTGTTGGTCATGCTGCACTTGTCTTCCAATGCTAAGGCCAAATATTGCAGCACCTGGTCATGGCGCTAAGTAAACGTCAAGCAGTTTTTTTCAGGAATAATAGCTCTACAACCACAGTATGCTAGCTCTATTCCTATTTAGCCAATATGTTCACATGCCTGTGAAAAGTTTTCTGTACTGTATATCTTACAGTATATGGATAGCAGCTGCAGTTTCTGAGCCTCTTGGAGGATGGCCCTGGGGATTGTACACATTGTAGAGTACCCTTTTTGTTCTTCTTTTTCATATATTCCCATATAAACCGTATTCTATTGGAATACAAGCAGCCTATCACATTTCTTTTAACTTTTCCAGATATATGGTGTGGTGCAGACTACTAATGCACCATTGCTGAAAATGCCTGAGCTCATTATCGTGCTCAAACATAAAGCCAGCACCAATTTGTTTCAAACACGAAGGAAGAACTGCAGGGTAACGACAAAATATTTTGTTATGAATTTTATCCAGTCATAATGGGCAATCAAGCTTAAACTTGGTTTCAAACATAATTAACTTATATAAATAAGAAACACATTCAACCACCTTTTTTTTTTTTATCAGTTATCGTAATTGTAACAGATGTTGTCTTGAGAAAATCAAACTTTAAATGTTCAGGGGGGGGGGGGGGGGGGGGGGGGGATTGAAAATGATACTAATTTGATATTAGTCTAACTTTCAACACCTGTGTGGGCTTCCCTATAATAATAATAATAATAATAATAATAATAATAAAAAACCCCATCAGACTCACTGCATCTCATTAGCAGACTTCTATTTATTAAACACAAAGATTTCTAGTTGAAAAGTTTGTCATTTAATTTTATTTTCTTAATTCAGCCCATTACATCATCATTCTGAATCTAGCACAAGATTAGAAGTTGAGATGAACACAATACAAATGCTTCTTTAAAAATAAGTAAGACAGCATTTTATTGCAGCATTCCGCAGCCTTTTAAAATGATAACTTAAACAATGACTATGTAATATTAAGACTCCCTCATACAAGCCTTAATATGCATGGATGAAAGTACTGTGGTATAGAGTATGTAGATATTGATATTATTACCTCAATTTTGATAAGAATGTGGGTTATCATTACCTTTCCCCTCGCCCTTCTAATTAACACTGAAGCATCTCTCACTATGTTTACATGCACACTAATATTCCATTATTATTCAGTATGCAGAATATTCTGAATAATCATATGGCAATGGTGAAAAAGCACAAGCTGATTGGCTTAAAGCCAGTCTGTTATCCCTGAGACATCTTCACCAGAAACCAGAAGCAATACCCAAAAGAAAAAAAAAATCTAAATGACTACTTTTATCATCAACCGAATAATACAAAACCGAAAATGCATAAAAATCAAAATGAAATCAAAATCAAAATCAGCTTCAAAAAAAAATAAATAAATGAACAGGGCCCGCTATTGCAACAATACCATCCACAGTTGAAATAAACCCATGCTACTACAGCCAGAAAACACTCCTTAATGGCAATTCCCCCTAAGTCTGGAGTTCTTCTCATATGATCTGTATATAGGAATACAGTGAGACTAGGAATATCATTATTTAGAATAAGAAAACTAATGGACTACATTTTTTTCTTAAATGCCTGCTTCAGTTCCTCATGTGAGAGTCCTTTGCTTTGCTTGATAAACGCACGTCTCTTCACGCTGCTGTCATTTCTTTATAATTAATCCTTTTTTTAATGTCATCCTAAACTATTAACACAAATCAGAACAATGAAAACAGAAAGACAAAGGAATAAATAAAGAAGGATTTACAGAGCATGGGATGGATGAGGTTTGAGACTTTCAAATACGATAGGTCTCTCATGCATTAGTATCCACATACTGCACATATAATTCTCATAATTGCATGACATCCCTTTTCAGTGGACATAGGAGGGAAGGCAAGCTGTATGTTTGTTTTTTTTTTTTTTTTTTTTTTTTTTTTTTAAATTGCAACAGTATTGGGGTATTTTAAAATGAAATCCCTAATACATTAAGAATTGCTGTTGTAATGTCTTAGTTTTCAGGGATGTTGTTTACAGGTGTAAGAAAATGGGGGTGGATACCTCCTGTTTACCTTTGTACTGATCTTTTTCATCCCCTGTACTGTGAATAAAGTTTATTTATGCGACCTGAAAAAACATAGCCCTGGGGCAAATCAGCAGTGAATAAAAATGGTTTCCCATTAAACAAATGGTATTGAAAGCAGCGAAAAGGTAATCATTTATTCACCACCACTTTTTTGTAAAGTAAAATATAAAACATAAAAAAATACTAATCTTTGCCAAGGAAACGCAGTGATTCTTCATCTGATGGTGGGAAATGATGAAGCCGTACCCTCTCATCATGTACAAACTCAGAACACAGAACTCTGAAGTGTAAACTTGCTGTGGGTTTAATGTTAATGGATCAATTAAAAAACACCAGCTTTAATTTTTTCCTTAGAACTGCCACTATCAATATTTTGTTCTTAATAATTTTGAGGGTTAAGGGCCAACTAACAGCCGGAAGTTATCATTTATAAATGATAAATTAATAATAAAAATGTACTGTGTACTAGTACTACTGTATGTTTTTACTAAACCTGTAGTTAAAACACTTTTTATTATAACACCACCACATAAGTCAAAAATGGTTCAAATGCAGCTCTTCTGGCTTCAAGGCAACTAAATATGCAAACTCTACAATGGGAACATAAGGAAAGTACTATTGTGTTGGTAAGGCATAATAAAACAGAATTAAAAGGTGTTAAAAACAGGAGATTAGGTTGGATGAAATACCAGATGTACAGCGTTTCTCAAACGCGGCCCTGGAAAGAATTCTCAATGGCCGCTGTGCTGTCACAACGATTGCTCTCCCACTGCAGGCAGATTCACACAGGACTCGAGGAGAACGGTTATCCCTTGTGATCATAGGTTTCTAATTAAACCTGTGCCAAGTTCTGAGCCCCCCTACTGCATGTGTCAGTACTACTTTTAACTGTCTTGACAAACACCATGCTTATAGCACAGTGACACAAATGTATCTTTACAATTCAATCAAATTACATTGACATTCCTCTAAAAATAATACTTGAAATGTACATTTACACTAATGTTAATATGAAGAGTTGGCATTACAGCACACGTTGTATTTGCAGTTACTTTCAGTGTTGCATTACAGCAGTGGAATCCTCAACATACCTTTTAAATCCTCTGAACACCAGATTGTTACATTATGCATTATATTCCCCCCCCAGCCCCTCTACATAAACACATGTTGTACTAACATAAGAAATCACCAACTAGGAACCAATGATAAACTAGCACATATGGAATCTTGTTTGCTACTGTATCAATGCCTCAAGATGAATGGCTGAAATGTATTACTTATTTTACATCTCCATCAGCAGAAACTGTTTGGATCTCGTACTTTGAGTTCTAGGTCTGTTTAGGCTCACATTTGCATTACATTCCGTTTAATAGTTTAATGTATGTATTTAATATAACTTTGTTTGAATGTATATATAAAATGTAATATAAAAATGTGTTCCTTACCTTAAATTTATCAACTTCAGTCTTCGAGCAAGTGGCATGGTAGGACAGGACCTGTGACAGAATCATAGCTTTAATAAGACTCTTTGCTTTGTAGTTTTATTAGCAGGAAACACACTAGCGGAAACATGAAATATGGTTAAAAAGATCCCAAGGCTGATTCCTGTCAGGTATTGTGGTTCCCCCTAATAATAAAGAAACATATGATATTACAGTTATTGAGGAGACTGAGATGCTGCCACGCTATGTTTAGCGGCGGTGTCCCTTCATGTGCTTTTCTCATATTTTTTACAGTTTATGCATTTCTTATTTCATAAAGTAAACTCATGTTTATTCAGACCTGTCAAGGGCTCTGATATGCATGCTTCTTCTCCCTGTAATGCTTCCCATGCACAAAATATTGCTTTTAAAGAAAGGTAATAAACAGCATGAGAAGGACTCCATATAGGTTTGCATTGATTATGAGTTCTTGAACAGATTAATTCTTCTTTATATTTTTTTGTTATCAATTTGGTACTGATGAAAGCTGCTAGGTTGACAGCACTGACAACTAAAGGTTCTCCACAGGCGGTACAGCTCAGGAGTAATCAACCCTGCACAAGAGGTTGAGAATACAACCGGGTCTCTATAACTGTCAAGTACTTGGCCATTAGGGTCTGATCTGAGACTGACCCAGAACCCTTTCAAAGGCCTTCAAATAGCGTCTACTGAGCCCAGATTAAATCCAACACACAGCTATGAGATGAGAGCCTGCATATCCTACTGTTACCCTTACACACTCGGTACCATATCGGTGAGTTTCTAATAAAAGAGAAATGTCATGTGAAAAATATTCTGTCCTTACATCCAATGCTACCGACTGTTTTGCCCAGGATTTCTTCACCTGATCGTACATTATTGTGTTGTTGATGCCAAGGCCACAGAAGATAACGAATGCCTGTGGGAAGCAGCACAAGGGTTTTGTTAGGATCTAGACATGTGTACATGTCTGGTACTTCAGTGCTATAAAACGGGCAGATTTAATATGGGGGTAAGCTTTCCTTTGGTAAGGATTTGACAATTAGCTACAAACAATTATCTTTACTGCAAGGCCATTTATAGGGGCAGTACATACAAACCAAACCACAAATAAACAAACCAGGGGATTGTGTGTTTTTCTGTATTTGTCTTAGAATGGGAATTTAAAAAGTGCTCATAATAATTTGGAGAATAAATCATGCTAATAGAATTATTTACCTATTGTGGTACTATTTGTAAATTGCGTTATTCTTCTTCTATAGTTTTTGCCAACTGTTATAACCTTAATGAGTTGCAACTGTATTACAATATGAAATGGTAACACTTTAGGCAGGCTTTGTTAATTAACAATCAATGAAAAATCCACAATAGTTGGATATACTGTAGTTGATTAAGCAAAATATGTGTCAATACCCTCTAGTTAGTAAGTAATAAAGCTTAACAATGTTAACACATAAGAATGCTATACTAACACATTATAAACAGTAGTAATGCAAATTTCATGAATTAATTTAGCACTAATTTACAACTCTTAAATCATGTAGTCCCAGTACATTTTTATCGGCACCAGAATCACAGTGCTAAGCAAAATATGGGGGGAAAAAATACCTCAAAGAGCCGCTGATCAGCATCATCAAAAGGTTTCCCATCAAGTCTGTTTAAAACTTGAGCCACTCCTGTGTTAGGAACAAAATGCATTTTGGGTTATTTAGGAATTTCATGTATACAGTTAATAGAACCCCTACTTTTTAATCATTGTTACTTGCTCAGTATAACTGCTTCTGTTTCATATACTCAGGACCCAAATCACTTAAAAGTAACACCCACACATTCAATAAATAGAGTTATTGAGCAAACAGTCCCCCAGCACACTTTCAAAATTAGGAAGCGCTTTGCTATCAATGGCTCTGAATTAATGTTAAATACTAGAATACATGAAGTTTCTATGCTTTATTGTATGGCAGCTGTGTCTAGTTGTAGGTACTGTACACAAGGGTTAGACTGTCAAATATATTTACCTGTCATTTAAAAAACGGCAAATACAATTCAAATGCAAAAGAATAAACAAAAGTTTATTTACAAGAACCTAAATGAAATGTCTAAACTGTTTATACCGGTAGTTTTGTAGAGACATTTTAGAGTAAGGAGCTTTGAGAATCGATTCTAGACCATTGCTTTTGTCAGTTTCATTTTTTGCAAAACTATAAACCAAAAATACGCACAACAAAAAGAAAACTAAAATGAACGGCTACTGAAGACAAGGCAGACAAGGTACATTGTTGTGTGTGGTTAGTTGGTTTAGGAACTACATGCTTGCTGGCGTGCACGAGTCAGTCTTGAAAACGGGACCTAATTCTGTTAAAAAAAATAAATAAACAAACAAGTCTGCCTTTGCCTGCTCCACTCCAGCACAGTGTATGTGAGAGATGAGTCTGGTTGGGGTTATAAACCCATAACCATCAGAATCTGACAGATAGTTTATTGATTGGTGATGTTAAAGAAAGCATGTGTTCAAAGAGGACAATAAACACTCATTTTTTTTCCATCCACAATAAAAAAGCAAATAGCTTCAAATGCCTTTTTCACCTTGTACTTTTAGCAGTGTTCAGAGTGGTTCTGAATTATTTTAGCAGTGGTTCAGAGTGGTTCTGAATTCTTTTAGCAGTGGTGCAGAGTGGTTCTGAATTCTTTTAGCAGTGGTTCAGAGTGGTTCTGAATTCTTTTAGCAGTGTTCAGAGTTTTGAGCAGTGGTTCAGAGTGGTTCTGAATTCTTTTAGCAGTGGTTCGGAGTGGTTCTGAATTCTTTTAGCAGTGGTTCGGTGGTTCTGAATTCTTTTAGCAGTTCTGAAGTTTCTGAATTAGCAGTGGTTCAGAGTGGTTCTGAATTCTTTTAGCAGTGGTTCAGAGTGGGTCTGAATTCTTTTAGCAGTTGGTCGGAGTGGTTCTGAATTCTTTTAGCAGTGGTTCAGAGTGGTTCTGAATTCTTTTAGCAGTGTTCAGAGTGGTTCTGAATTCTTTTAGCAGTGGTTCAGAGTGGTTCTGAATTCTTTTAGCAGTGGTTCGGAGTGGTTCTGAATTCTTTTAGCAGTGTTCGGAGTGGTTCTGAATTCTTTTAGCAGTGGTTCAGAGTTCTTTTAGGTTGGTTCTGAATTCTTTTAGCAGTGGTTCAGAGTGGTTCTGAATTCTTTTAGCAGTGGTTCAGAGTGGTTCTGAATTCTTTTAGCAGTGGTTCGGAGTGGTTCTGAATTCTTTTAGCAGTGGTTCAGAGTGGTTCTGAATTCTTTTAGCAGTGGTTCAGAGTGGTTCTGAATTCTTTTAGCAGTGTTCAGAGTGGGTCTGAATTCTTTTAGCAGTTGGTCGGAGTGGTTCTGAATTATTTTAGCAGTGGTTCAGAGTGGTTCTGAATTCTTTTAGCAGTGGTTCAGAGTGGTTCTGAATTCTTTTAGCAGTGTTCAGAGTGGTTCTGAATTCTTTTAGCAGTGGTCGGAGTGGTTCTGAATTCTTTTAGCAGTGGTTCAGAGTGGTTCTGAATTCTTTTAGCAGTGGTTCAGAGTGGTTCTGAATTCTTTTAGCAGTGGTTCGGAGTGGTTCTGAATTATTTTAGCAGTGGTTCAGAGTGGTTCTGAATTCTTTTAGCAGTTCTGAATTCAGTTTCAGAGTGGTTCTGAATTCTAGCAGTGGTTCAGAGTGGTTCTGAATTCTTTTAGCAGTGGTTCAGAGTGGTTCTGAATTCTTTTAGCAGTGGTTCAGAGTGGTTCTGAATTCTTTTAGCAGTGGTTCAGAGTGGTTCTGAATTCTTTTAGCAGTGTTCAGAGTGGTTCTGAATTCTTTTAGCAGTGTTCAGAGTGGTTCTGAATTCTTTTAGCAGTGGTTCAGAGTGGTTCTGAATTCTTTTAGCAGTTGTTCAGAGTGGTTCTGAATTCTTTTAGCAGTGGTTCAGAGTGGTTCTGAATTCTTTTAGCAGTGTTCAGAGTGGTTCTGAATTCTTTTAGCAGTGGTTCAGTGTTCGGAGTGGTTCTGAATTCTTTTAGCAGTGGTTCAGAGTGGTTCTGAATTCTTTTAGCAGTGGTTCAGAGTGGTTCTGAATTCTTTTAGCAGTGTTCAGAGTGGGTCTGAATTCTTTTAGCAGTGGAGTGGGTCTGAATTCTTTTAGCAGTGGTTCAGAGTGGTTCTGAATTTTTTAGCAGTGGTTCAGAGTGGTTCTGAATTATTTTAGCAGTGTTCAGAGTGGTTCTGAATTCTTTTAGCAGTGGTTCAGAGTGGTTCTGAATTCTTTTAGCAGTGGTTCAGAGTGGTTCTGAATTCTTTTAGCAGTGGTTCAGAGTGGTTTTGAATTCTTTTAGCAGTTGGTCAGAGTGGTTCTGAATTATTTTAGCAGTGGTTCAGAGTGGGTCTGAATTCTTTTAGCAGTGGATTCATAGTGGTTTTGAATTCTTTTAGCAGTTGGTCAGAGTGGTTTTGAATTATTTTAGCAGTGGTTCAGAGTGGTTCTGAATTCTTTTTGCAGCGGTTCAGTGGTTCTGAATTCTTTTGCTCCAGTACTGAGTTTTAATAGAGAAGGTGGAGCCATCAGAGTTGAAAGGTAAACAGTTAATATTAATTTCTAGGATTCAACAAAGTCATTGAATTCTGTTATAGATTTATAGAGAAAGATTATAACAGAACTTAAAAACACTCAGTGTCCTACCATACTGAATCTAAATCAAATAGTAAGGGCATAAAATCTACAATACTATTTTGCATGTGTATGATTCTCTGTAAAGCCAATTGCCAGTACATTTCCAGGTATTTGTCTGGTATTTTTGTTTAATTAACCCACTTTAAAACACCAGTACGATCCCTTGAAGCTTCAAACTGTTTGTTTTGAGCACCTAGGTTACATTTTACATTTTTATTTTTAAATTGAACAGTTTTTTTGTGCTTGTCTCGCTGCTGTAGCGCAGTAATATAAGTAACATTAGAATGACTTTCATTTCTGGCTCTGATAACTTCCATCCACGCTCTACTGAAGCTGACCATCGGAATCGGCCTGATGTCTCCTTTCAACTTCATTGGCATTTTACTCAGGACTGTACAAATATATATAAAAAACTTGCTTACAATCTATGAGAAGATTTAGTTTCGGTTTCTCTTACAGAGAAATTACAAACGAGCAGGTAAATTACTGAGAGAAAAAAATAATAACCGCGTAGGATATATTTTAGTTTTAACAGAAATCAATTCGATATTCAGAGGTAATATTTTTCGTTAAGAAAAACAACTGCATCACACTCAACTACCGTTCTCCCGCCTCTTTTTGTCCCGCCCCATAGCAACCAATACACACTCCTGATTCGCTGGTACAGTACCCCCCTGACCTACCAACTCCCACCTAACAGGCTCTTGTTAACTGTCAGTAAATGTACTGTATTGAAGCCCTCAAAACACACATTGCTGCAGGCTCTCACAACGCAGCTTTTAAAATGCCTAAAAGTATATAATAAAATACTGCGCTGTTCAAAAACCAGAGTATTTCTGATAAAAGCCGCTCTCGAATAAACACCACCCTCAATTAAGTGCCGCAGCCGTTTTTAACAATTTCAAATAAACGCTGCGGAGCTAATTCGAAGTAATAGGGGATGTAACGAAAAATGTGACATTTCAAAATCTAACGTCATATACTGTAGTACTATTATGGCGTGCGGTAGACTTTTGTGATATAACTTTGAGGTTTCTATGATTATATGACTTTAAATACAATACCAAAATTATGTTCATCACTATATTTTTAAATGTCTCCAACCAAAACTTTTGGCCATAGCTGTAGATCAGTTTCAAGGCACTGGAACTATTAAGGCAAATTATATTGTACACATACAATCAAAATCAGTCTCTCACTTTAAGAGATGGGTATGTTTTCTGATCTGTCAGAATTTGGACCTACTGCACTCAGCCATGTAACAGATCTGTTGAAAAAATATATTAGAAACTTACCAATTATTTGATGGTTACTGTTCCAAATAGGCACACAAAGGACAGAGTGTATATGAAAGCCAGAGAACTGATCAGCCTAGAAGGAAAAAAGGATTTATACAGTGCAGTCCCTATATGAGCAGCACTAAAAGTGGTTATACAGTGTCCCTTCATGACCAGCACTAAAAGCGCTGAGTGAAATGGAGAGCCGGTTCTAATAGACAAAGAGCTCAGATCAATTGAGATACTTACCTATTTATAGATTTATATATATATAAAAACTTACTTCTGCATCAAAGCGAGGGTCCTGATATGCATCACTGATGTTAACTGGAAGACCGGTGGAAGCGACAAGCTCAGCTATGCTGTTGTTAATCAGCCAGTCCGAGTAGGAAGACTTCTCCAGGCTGTCTTTGAAACTTGGCACAGGAGTGTTCCAAACAAAGGAGAAAGGAATACATTAGGATGACCATTTTAAATAATATTAAATAAGAAACAAGAGTGCCATTTACGTCTTCAAATTCTAAAGTAAATGTTCGTTATCAACGCACTGGGTTTTACCTCAAGGTTCCGTGCAAGTTAGTGATGTTTTAAAATGATTATTAGCTGGTGTGTAGAAAGCTTTGGATGCACAAGCAGCTTGCCCACATTAACATGCAGGTTTAAACACAGACCAGTTCTGTTATAATAAATAGGTGATAAACACACTTTACAACATATAGTTTGGTCTACTTTTTTGTGAACATTTATTAGCTGTAGTTTTGGAATAGTGGCGTGTTCTCTTAGCATGTGGCAGAAATAGGGTTTCTGAGCCACAGGCTCCACAAATGTATTACATCTTAGTTGAAGCATTGCCTCCCACTAATATTAAGACTTGTATTTCCAGAAAGAATGCTACCCAAATCATTAATATTTCATAGTGCAAATTCAGCTTGGTTTTAATGTAAAAAGTGGTATATACCAAACCGTTTTTATAATTCTGTGTCTTGAGAAATGTACTTTATACTGACATAAAAGTACTGTGTATACACACACACACATTGGTAAGTTACTGCATTTCACCACTGCGTTTCCCTGTTTAGTGATGGAGAGAGCACATAGATGATTTTATTTATAAAACAGTAACATTAACAGAAGAGTTCAGTGACTTCTGACATAGAAGAGTTTTACAACTGATATCTAAAAATTCAATTCAACATGGTAGCACCAGGGGGATTGATATTGTGGTGGGCTTACTGCCCCTGTGCCACAAAAAAAAATCTGCCTTTTTTATCAGAGAATTCATTCTTAAAAAAAGGAAAGCAAACGTCTTCAAAGTCCCAGATGGCTTCAGCTCCATTAGCAATCCAATTTCAGAGCTGCAACAGCTTTCTAGGGAAGTAATCTGCAATGTGTTTCCCCTGAGAATCTAAATATATAAAAAAAATAGCAAATGTTCTTTGAGATTTTAACCTCCCAAAGGCCAAATATGAAAACGCAGAAGGAAACACTACAAAAAAAAAAAAAAAACAACAACAAAAACAAAAACAAACAAAAAAAAAAAAATAACTAGCAATAATTTCGGCTGTGGTTTCATCTGTGTAATTAAAAAACATAAATCTATTTTTTTTCTGTAGTTATGTTTGTAAGATTAATAACTTTACAAATGCAACGTAACAACCCTAAACAGACTGTGCTTTGAAGCAGGATACAATGGGAAATGCTTATGAACAATTAAACTGGTAAACTGCTTTACACATTAAGAAAGATTTTGTAGAGCAGTACATAATATACTCATATGCTGCTGAAATTACACTTGTGCAACTGAGAGGTTTTTTTAATTGCTGCTGTTGTGTGCAGTAGAGAACAGAGGCAAGCCTATCAGAAATCCACCTTTGTGGTGTGCTCCAGTCCTTATCAATCCATCATTCAGTTGCACACTTTTTCATACCGGTCCCTGTGGGGTACTCTAATAACCAACTTGTATGTAACTGGTGTTGCTATGTCAATCTATACAGCTACAGTGAACTAACAGAACATTGTGGAGTTCTAGAATTGTACATTACCTTGCGTTACATCAAAATGGTCTGTGTAAATATAAGGGCCTAGCCAGTCTGATGGAACAGTTTTCATGCACTGTTGTACTGTCTGAGTACAGATCTGCTCAGGGCTCTAGAGCATGCCACTTCCTGTCTGGTACTGATATATCTGCTATTTGACCTCTCACTGTGCCTCCACAGACTATCAGTGATAAAACTCCCAGGGTCCTTGCAATACATGAGCCCCGCTTACGGTAATTAATGTAACCTAATTCACGTTTCACAATAGAATCAGTTGCTTTGAAGCAGATAAGGCAAGCAATAAATCAGCTTGACAAAAAAGATACAATAAAGTGTGAAGGTGGACATGGGCCATACCTGCTATCAGCGTCAGCACTGCATTTCGGAGACAGAAGCTCAAAGGATTTGGTAAACTTCACCACCTGCCATTAAAAAACGATATATGCTTTTTTCTTGTTGTTTTTTTTTTTTTTAAATAGTCGTATTAAATATTTTGTAATAATCAGAAGCTGGCTTCCTTTAGATAACATAATACTGTACAGTAAACTTTGAATTGTATCGCTTATATTTAATACTAGTATTTTAATATTTTAATGGAATGCACCTATCACTAAATCTTGGAAAAATTGTGAAGAAAAAAAAAAGAAACACAATTGGTACAAAAGCAAGGAAATATGTATACAGTCTGTCAGAATTGCATCTTTAAACATACTTACTTGAGAACATTTACCATTGTTATAATGTAATCAAACTAAATAGTTTTTTCACCTTTTCTCAAACTTTCTAATAACAATTTAGGATCTGTACGAAATAGGACATGTTAATGTGTACCCTACTTTTAAACTTTTATCAACTTAACCATATCCCTTTGGTTTTATTCTGCCACCCATCCACCAACGTTATCTCAACTCACATTAACTATTCTGTGTACACATAGACATTATGGCGTTTAATTTTCAATAAATCAGTAAGCTTAGTGTTCCTTTTAAACTGTGTTTAAAAAAAGCTGCAGCAGTCATTAGACAATAAGGTTACTTTGGTATAACAAGCTAATAGTCCCCCTTCCTCTAATGTTAATAAGGTTTTAAGAAAGCTTTACTGCATACTGGTGACTCGATATCTTCAAGGAGTTGCACAGAACACCGTTCACATTTCAGCAATGTCTGCGCGCGGTGCATGATCTTCCGGACAATTTTCTCCAAATCTGTCTGCTCTTCAAATAAGTCATTGACAACTTCAAGCAAGGCCTGTTTATATAATAGAATAAAACATTGTCTTTGTTAAACATAGACAGTCTTTAAAGGATATTTGAAAAATCTAACTATCCATGCAGTCTTGCTTTTATGTTTTATGTGTAACTTTAACAAGTATAAACTGCCAGCCAATCAGCGGCTACTTAGAGGACACTATTTTGACAGCTCAAAAGAACAATTCAGTAACTGAGGTATTTAATACAGAGCAAGAAAATCTGGCTTCTTATCAAGTGGGTGGGGGTAGAGTGGGCAAGGGTAGCCAGGGCATCAGTAATCTTTATTTTTATTAATTATAAATATTAACAAAATTATTATTTGTACAATAAGAAAAAAAAAATCATGGTGTTTCAGTTGATACAATCCTTAGTTTTTCTGTGTATGTCTGTGTCTATGAAACCCCTCTGTTATGTACTTTTCTCAGGTAATGGACTCTAAACTAACTGTTATTATTACTTGTATCAAGACTCAGTTCTCAGTTGTAGAAGGCGGATTATCATTTTTCATTGACAGAAAGACTTGCACTGTGCCCTACTGCCCAGGTTATCTTTATCAGTATAAGCTATAATGTAAACAGAAGCCTAGAGCTCCAGCTAAACACACTAGTAGCTTCTCCTTCACTAGCTCTACACATCAAAGACCAATAAAATGACAAGCCAAATAAATATGTGGAAGCCTGGCTGATGAGAAGCTAGCATCCCTGTAATTTTATGTCAGGCTCCTTGCTAGCTCAATATCTGCTGCCCACTCTATAGATTTTGCACTAAAATGTGTCAGGATAATGCCTGTTTAGTCCATGAAAGAAGCACATGTCTCTTTAACATTTAGCATTGTGACATTGAGTGGGTCGCCAGGGGATCAATATTGAACCCCATTAATAGCAGTGAGTGAAGACAAGCTTGACAATGTGGGTGTAACAGAAAGCCGCTGTCCAAGGTGCTGGTTACTCTCTTACTCTGCTTCTGTCATATTCTTTCCGGGAGGCTGCAAAAAGCTGAGCATTGGATATGGCAATCCCACAGAAAGGAAGATACATCTCTAGCACCTGTTGACACAGAGAGGGACAGTATCACCAGTTGGAAAGATCTAGAACTATTTCATTATATTATGCTTAGTGGTGCATTCAAAATCTGTCCAAAAATAAATGGTAAGGTTTACATGTTATTGCCACGTAATTCCATTAGCATGTAATTCATATTGAATGAGGGAGGAGCTGGGCTGATTGCCTGGGTTCATTATGAATAAGGATAATTGATACTCTAAAATCATTCTTACTTAAGACATTATATTTTTGTGGAAGGGAAAATAGTGCTATAAATGCAATTTATGTTAAATAAATGTACGTTAAATTAAAATTCACAACAGTTTGAATAAAGATTTGTTATGATTTTGTCCATTATTTTAATCCCAGTAACACTAAAAAACATTGCTATATTACACAAACACTTGTCAGTGTGTGCTGTGTTATGACTTTGTACACTACAGTGAGAAATAATGCCAGGATTCTAACGAGAAGACAATAATTCCTGATGTAAAATCTATTCCAACCAGCCTCTCAAATAACATTTCCATGTGTGTTGTATAACAGATCGGCAATAGCAATGCATTTCAGCAAATGTGACTGCTGTTAATGGGCTGTGGCTGAGGTGGGGAGCGATCACTCTATTTCTCCTTTAAATCCGATGAAAAGCTTGTCACATCCACCCACAGATTATATTATGATGAAGGTCATGTTTGTAGAAATGGTTTAACCCTTTCTCCTCGCTGAAGGCAATGCAAATGTATATAAAAACACACATACATATACATATGCCATCCTCCTGACTGTCATTGTTTTAATGAAATTAAATGTTGCATATATTGCAATAATGCATAAACTTAACTTTATATAAAAGATCATGTTATAATATCATACCACATGTATCCTATTCATTATATGAATGCATCTTCTGAAAGCAGTACTGTATATTGAAGTTGAACACATATGTATTAGAAATGTAGCCTTTTCACCTGTATGGGCTCTTAAAACCAATTTCCAGACATTAGTTATATATTTAACCCATCATGCAACTATCTGTTATTGGTGGATTTCAATTTGTTTTTACAGATAAAGGAATAACATATTGTACTAGATGTGAAGACCCCATTGTGTAGTCTGTCTCATTAGTATAGTGAAATGTTAAAACAATGTGGCAGTGAAACAGTTCATATTGACTAGACAACCTTAAAGACAATACTGGGTCAGCGGTCAATGTCAAGGTCATACTGTATAACCTTATAACCTGCAAATATGAAGTCAGTACCTCAGATGTTCTGAGATATAAGGCTTAGACAGTGCAGAGCAAGCTTATCTATAAAATTACTGCTTTTGTCCTTGCACCATATCCATGCTTAAACTTGGGGATTATAGAATGCAGTTGTATACCAAATACAAACTTGCTTGATTTTTATCAATTGGAAACCGTTAAGTCACTTTACCTCAATATACGAATTTTTATATCACTGAAAACATTACAGTCTGCTTTTTTATAATAATTTGGTATTCTGTTCTAAGCTGTTGTCTGTTTCTGTAACAAGGAATATTGCTCTTTCAAAAGCCATTCTTTTTTTTTTAATCTTAAATGAAAAATCTATAAAAATAACCAAAGAAATCTGACCTATGACTATAACAATGTTGAATAGAAAATCTAACTATTTGCTGACAGATTGTGTTTACATAGACAAAAATAAATAACCAATTGATGTGTTGCAGTTTGAGGCAAAGTTATTATTGTAATAAGTATTATCATCATCAAACCATTAATCTAATTAGAAATGTTTGAACAGGTATCCTGGTGGAATACTGTAAGGGGGATCTCTAATTTAATTAATAATTGTACACTAAAACGAAACATTCTGAAAAACTAGTTTATCTAGTTCACAAACATTTGTATTTCATAATAGTTTTTGGAGTCTGGTCCTTTTAACACTAGCAAATGGAGATGAATTCATGTAATTATATCAAATGATGGGGTATGAATAACATTATATAATGTAGTTATAATGTAGTATAAGGGATATAATCAAGAATATAATTGCTGTTCTATAAAAGGATGCATGCAGAATGACAAATTGACATCTAAACTGTAGAGACAGTATCACCCACATTACCCTTAATATTTCTGATGTTCTGTAGAAATGCTATTTCAAGTCAAATTCATACCTTTGGTGTTTTAACAGCCTCTGGCCTGTTCTGTATTCATCCAGTATGAGGTGAATTACTGAACACAGTTACCCATGCTCTGCAGAATTCATCCCACAGCTGCTTCTTTCGTTATGTCACTCAGACCTTTTCAAACACCAAAAACCAACTGCTCAGACACAAACTTCCCAAAGCAAGTTATATACCTTACATTTTGCTGTTAATTTGTGGACACCAACAGTTTGCATCTTTTAAAATGTGTTTCTATCAAATGACAATGGACTCTTGTTGTTGTTGATATTGCTACTGAAGGACTGAATTTAATAAGGCTGAGATGAAAACTGATGTTTTGCACCATGTGTTGGTAGTTTGGGAAAGTCCCAGGACTGACTGAGGTGGTTGTTCAAAGTAGGATTGAGGTGCATTTACTGAGCTATGTTGGGGTAATGTGGTACCAATATAGGGCTACATTCATTGTATGGGTACAATCACAATGTGTTTTTACGGCCATTGAGCCTTACGCTGGGAAAGCAGTTGGAAGTTTTAACACCTAGAAATACCTTTTAAAGCTGTGTCCCCCATTCAAAGCTTACAATACATCAAAAGGGTTTGAACAAAACATACATACTTTACCCCACCTGATATTCATATATTTACTTTTTCCGCTTCAAATATGGATCAACAACAAACAGCCCCATTCCCATGATCATGCCATTCTCTAGAGACTGCACTGTACATCAATCAGCATTTCCTGCTGGTGGTTCATTTGCTGGTTGGTGAAAAATGTATCTAATTGCTTTCTGGTGATGACAGACACTGTCTGTGAGAATGAAAGGGTTACATTTTTACAACCTAATGAAAGTGCGTAAGCAGGTTTTGTTTTATGTACTTTTGTAGAGTGATTGAGCCTCTGGCTAAGAAGGTAACAGCATAGTAAGCTACATGTTACAAAAAGAGTCAGCTAGATAGAAGAAAATCTGTTTCATTACTAAAGGGATGCATACACTCATTTTGGGTTATTACACCTGTTTTATTTGTTTCTATAAGCAATATATTTCTGTTCAGAACAACCAGAGGAGAAATCAAACACATTATAACTTGGTGGCTGGTCCCCAGTGTGCCAGGGCTTTGTTTGAAGTGAAAAGCAACAATGATTCTTGAATTTCACAAATTTATTCACCAATGAAACAGCTGATTCACAGTCTTTATTTAAGAGACATAACTGCTGTTGTTTTATTACAAAGGGCAAGTTGACAGTCTTTTTTTTTTCTAACTGCAATACAAAAAAATGGCTTTACGATTTTAGTAAAGAAAAAAGGAATATAAACACCCTGTTATGTAAAACTGTTCTTAGCTGGACTCTGAAGGATTCACCCCTATTACACAGTAATTGGTAAAAAATACATCAGTATTACAACCATTGATAATACCAGTGAATTAAATGTGTATGAACAGAAGCCTTCTTAGGTAGAACACAGGGGACGCGTTACAGGCAGATCAATGTCCTGGTACTACAGAACAGTCTAATTGTATCGTGTAAAGTTGATCATTATATCTGAAATTCAGTTAAAATAAGCGCTGTGCTTTCGGCATGACAAAATAAGAAGATGAAGTACAGACCGATGGCTGATAAGTAACATTCGCACCCTGAATTAACTGATTGCCCCAAGACAAGGATTTACCATCAATGCTAACACTGATGGATTTGTCTTCTTAGACTGGACTGTAATAATCTGGATAGATTGTTGGAATTACCTGTTTTAGATTCTAGGGATTATAAACCTGCTCTAGTTATGCCAGGTTAGCAAGGAAAACAGTTTTAGAGAATCGTATACACCCACACAAGACTTACTTCTTTAATGACTGAGGGAAAAGATTCTGAAGTAAACAAGAAAAAAAAAAGACTGTGTCTTCTCTTATTCTTAGTGATCATGAAAACAGTAACAGTTCTTATTTTACGGATAATAAGGGACATATATTCATACACTCCCAAGCAAAAATACCTTGTGAATACATTATATGGTTGACTGATGTTACAGTGGCTTGCGAAAGTATTGACCCCCCTTGGCATTTTTCCTATTTTGTTGCCTTACAACCTGGAATTAAAATGAATTTTTATTTGGATTTCATGTAATGGACATACACAAAATAGTCCAAATTGGTGAAGTGAAATGAAAAAAATAACTTGTTTAAAAAAATTCTAAAAAATAAATAATGGAAAACTGGTGCATGCATATATATTCACCCCCTTTGCTATTAAGCCTCTAAATAAGATCTGGTGCAACCAATTACCTTCAGAAGTCACATAATTAGTTAAATAAAGTCCACCTGTGTGCAATCTAAGTGTCACATGATCTGTCACATGATCTCAGTATATATACACCTGTTCTGAAAGGCCCCAGAGTCTGCAACACCACTAAGCAAGGGGCACCACCAAGCAAGCGGCACCATGAAGACCAAGGAGCTCTCCAAACAGGTCAGGGACAAAGTTGTGGAGAAGTACAGATCAGGGTTGGGTTATAAAAAAATATCCGAAACTTTGAACATCCCATGGAGCACCATTAAAGCCATTATTAAAAAATGGAAAGAATATGGCACCACAACAAACCTGGCAAGAGAGAGCCGCCCACCAAAACTCACAGACCAGGCAAGGAGGGCATTAATCAGAGAGGCAACAAAGAGACCAAAGATAACCCTGAAGGAGCTGCAAAGCTCCACAGCGGAGATTGGAGTATCTGTCCATAGGACCACTTTAAGCCTTACACTCCACAGAGCTGGGCTTTACGGAAGAGTGACCAGAAGAAAGCCATTGCTTAAAGAAAAAAATAAGCAAACACGTTTGGTGTTCGCCAAAAGCCATGTGGGAGACTCCCCAAACATATGGAAGAAGGTACTCTGGTCAGATGAGACTAAAATTGAGCTTTTTGGCCATCAAGGAGAACGCTATGTCTGGCGTAAACCCAACACCTCTCATCACCCCGAGAACACCATCCCCACAGTGAAGCATGGTGGTGGCAGCATCATGCTGTGGGGATGTTTTTCATCGGCAGGGACTGGGAAACTGGTCAGAATTGAAGGAATGATGGATGGTGTTAAATACAGGGAAATTCTTGAGGGAAACCTGTTTCAGTCTTCCAGAGATTTGAGACTGGGACGGAAGTTCACCTTCCAGCAGGACAATGACCCTAAGCATACTGCTAAAGCAACACTCGAGTAGTTTAAGGGGAAACATTTAAATGTCTTGGAATGGCCTAGTCAAAGCCCAGACCTCAGTCGAATTGAGAATCTGTGGTATGACTTAAAGATTGCTGTACACCAGCGGAACCCATCCAACCTGAAGGAGCCGGAGCAGTTTTGCCTTGAAGAATGGGCAAAAATCCCAGTGGCTAGATGTGCCAAGCTTATAGATACATACCCCAGGAGACTTACAGCTGTAATTGCTGCAAAAGGTGGCTCTACAAAGTATTGACTTTGGGGGGGTGAATACTTATGCACACTCAAGTTTTCTGTTTTTTTTGTCTTATTTCTTGTTTGCTTCACAATAAAAAATATTTTGTGTCTTCAAAGTGGTAGGCATGTTGTGTAAATCAAATGATACAAACCCCCAAAAAATCCATTTTAATTCCAGGTTGTAAGGCAACAAAACAGGAAAAATGCCAAGGGGGGTCAATACTTTCGCAAGCCACTGTAATTCACTGCAATTACTAATTTTAATTGCGGATTGAAAATTGTCAAGTTCAAAATCATTTTTCAGGAAAATGTAAGAAATATTTACTTGGTTTGATTTTCAGGCATTTCTTTTTTCTTTTTTCTTTTTTTGTGTTTAATATTGTGAATGACCAAAACAAGGGCATGCACAACACAATATAATGCAATACATTAAAATATAACATATAATAAAATATTTTTTTTGTTTTGTAATTTGGAACTTTTTATAAGCCACCAGGGACTAAACCATATCCAACATATGTATATTCCTGAATTCTTCCCGAGTTTGCAAGAATGTAAAAACAATAAATAAAAGTGACTCTTAAAAAGCTGAACCAATGTCTTTATTTTTCTTTATGTGGTGTAAGCATTTATATCACTTAATTTCTGTTACATTAAGCCCTGAATGTGCTCAGCTTGTTTATAGCCTGACTGATAAATCAATGATAATGGGGGAATATTATCTTGACTTTATGCATCAATAGATGCAAAATGCTAGCAGCACTATGCCATGGCTATATGTGAATTTACTCGAGTCTATGTACATTAAAAATTCCCTCTGCTATTTATAAAACAAAACAACATGTATATCTTTATTACTTTTAAAACCCCATAAGAAAGAACCTATCACACAACAGAGCCAGAGCTTATCAGAACACAACAACAACATTCCTTGTGATGCCAACAGATCAGGAATGTTTAAGTGTTTCCCATTGAGGCCCAAATGCTTTATATGAATAATAAATAATAAAAAACAGTGTAAAATGGGTTATAATGGCACATTTTAACAAACATCCCATAATGCTATATTCTGGGTTTGCTTTGCAGTTTTCAGTCAGCTCAGGAAACAGATATCAACTATTTAAAAGGCCTGTATCATTTTGTTTCAATAAACTACAATATCTTCCGCTCCTCCAATTCTCTGAGGTGTAATGCTGTTCAAACTGAACAACCTTGAAGGATCAGCTGAAGATTTAGTTACATGAAGTTCATGATGAGAGTGGTTTTTGTGGAGGGAACTTTAAAGCGTTCATCTTTACTTTTCCTGATATACTGCTGTTGGCTGTTAACAGGAGCAATTTGTCTGTTTTTGCAAAAACAACACACTGACCGAGACTCAAAACTGCCTCAGAGCACTTCCACACACTGAATTGATGCTGGGGGTTTAAATGCAGGACATAACGTTCATAAAACTGAAAACACTTCCATGTTCCATTGATTGCTTGTTTTATAGGCTGTTCATTCAAAACAGGAGAAGGAAGGGGAAAACTGACCATTAACCTAGCAGGAAACATTTGTAACTACTGCACAATATAAGACCCTACACATCATCATATGCCCTTACATGTAAGAATTTAGTGCTTTGCACATAAGAGAGTTAATAAATCCACATTTAGCATCCAATGATTATTCATCACACAATGATACATATACAGTATTTGCACTGTGGCAGGGTCATTTTAATTACTGTGGAATTTTCGACGAATGTAAACCTGTGTCCTTTCAGTAATTATGTTAACGTTATTAGACTACTGGCGAAGTAAAAAAATCGAACAATAGATGCTCTAAAAAGAAAAGCCTGATGCGATACAATCCAGATAATATTGATTCACTCTAGTAGATGAGGGTCATTAGGTATTGCATTCATTAGGTATTACACAGTTTGTATTTTCATGAAACTTAAGGATTAAATATCTCCAGTACAGGCAGTCGTACATCCATGCATACGTCTCACGTTTCCATATATCTGTAAATCCACTCGGCCAGTTGTCATGATTATTTTTAACGTTATCCAGATTAAGTTACTGATCATTTCAGATTCTGAGGATATATGTAAGTCTGTTTATAAATCCGTCCATTTGAATGACAAACTTACATTTTTGAATACATGTTCCTACATAAAAAGGTTGCTTTGAGATCCCATAGAAAAAGTGTTATGTAGGGCATCCTACTGTACATGTGTTTGGGAGATAATACAGTAAATACTATAGTATAGTGTTCTTTACACTATGGTGAATTTTGCAGTGTGCATTCTACTTCATACAATGTTGTCATCAATTTTACTATGGGCATACAATACTAAAGCGAACTGGATTCTCCAAATTCATATACAATGTTATTGCATTTCAAAGCAGTTCAAAGCAGTGTAGACATTACAGGATATATACACACTTGACTGCACTTTAGATGTGCTTATAAATATTTATGTAACGGTAATCCATCCATTTCTCTGTTCTTTGACTGCCCAATAAACAACTACAAACTGTGAGACATTACACTCAGGGTATTTGAACTATTGGTTCTGATAATACAGTAATAACAAATGATTAAAGATATATCCACTTCATAACCCTAAATAATTTTTGAAATAGTGATTCAATAGTAGAGAAGCCCTGAGTTTTATAACATAAACTTATTTCAAAACTAGACATGTGAACATCCATAATGTATTGGCTCATTTCAAAATGTCATTTCAGGGGTGGAAATAAGACTCCTATTGTAAAGCAGTTTCTCCTATTCCAGGTTTTATTAAGAGCTTGGTTAACTGTAGTGTAGATGTAACAAGACCAAATGTGTCTTCTTATTAAATGTATAGCAAAACCAGGATTGGAAGAAACTGCTACGCAATCAGAGCCTTATTATAGAGCATTTACGATTAAAAATCTTTTTGTACAGAATCTAATAGTGTTGAAGCATTTCCTATATCCAAGTTTAGATAGTAAAAGTTGAACAATTGAATTGTTTTAAAGTTTTAAATGTTTTAAAGTTATGCAATTAAGTTATATTTTGAATTCCAAGATTGCTGCCCAGCAAATGCTAAATTATAAAACCCATCAAATGTATATAATGACGTATATATTTTTTTAAAAACCACATTAGCATGCCATTAACCTGCCTGACCTAGAACATAATTTCCTTGTGTGACTTGTAAAATCTTTCATTCAGCAATTCAACAGCACGCTGTGCCATTAATTATCGCCCCCTGCAGGTAAAACCTCATCTAAACATTCAGTAAATAGGGTAATCTGATTACATCACAAGTACTGTGAAATTGTCACTTTTAGAGCTCAGCACTAGTCTGCAGAGCCATGACCAGACATCCAAAGTACCGAATAGACTTGTACCTTTTTTGAATTATCTCTTTTTTCAAGAAACAGCTTGAAGTGTAAGGCAAACCCATGCTGTCTAGATCCAACAAGGTCTGCAATACACTGTAAAATTCTAAATATATTTAATCTTTATCAGTCAGGTTTCTTAAGGGTGTTCATGGTTAACAGACTCCCATTGTATGTGGGCTGCACTCACGTCTTCTTTCTTACCACTGTTTAATCCATCTTGCCTAAGCTTGTTTAGTTGTCTTATCTGACCCGAGGCTTGGAGCCCTGGTCTTCAATGAAACAGAAAACAATTATGGTGTGCCACTGTAAGAAGTTCAACCCTGCTAATGAAATGTGTCTGTTCTTGAAGAATGAACGAGAGTTCATCTTATGATGCTTTATTTCACTTGTTTTATGGCCAAAAGGATAGATTTATAAGTGATTATATATACTGTATATAGGGCTCCAATATTTGAAGGCAGCTTTAGTTAGCTTGACAGAAAACTGAAATGATGTGGGGTATTAGTGTGAATATACATGATTATGGAGCGATGATTAAGACTAGTAAAAAGATATCTAGTAGAGATGTATATTGTAAGGTTATAGGAGAGCCAGCATCTGTAAGAGGCTAATATACTTTTGAATAGACTTTGCAGTTGAATGGAATTCAAAAGGTGCCTCAGGTATGATTTTTTAAAGCGGGGTCAACCGCACCAATACCGAGAATAAAGCAAGGTAAAAATTCAAGGTAAATATGTTAAGGTTGATGTCATGATTTGGGGTTCTCCATCATGTGTTGTGAAATACAACTGTCAAAATGTGCGCTCTGATTGGCTGAAAGATCCTCAGCAGTCTATAATTAGGGTTCTGTTTTTCTGTTTTTATTCATTTTATTTTTCAGTGCTTATTTTTAGCTATTTTTTTTTAGTTTTTTCAAGTTTTATATAAATCGTTTTTTTCGGGGCGTTTGTTTTTTATATACTGTATGAAATTTGTGTTTTCAGTTACTTTCCAAAATGCTTGAGCATTTTTTTTTGTTGTTGTTGTTTTTTCTGTCAAAATATGTACAGTAACTCAACAGTACTTGCACACTTAAGTTGTACCTTCTTTACTTTGCTGTCTTCAACAACACCTTCCCTCTCTTGATGCTCCAGAAACATAACAGTGATTCATCCACTTATATAACAGAATATATTGCTCTTGAAAATGTTTTTTGAATGCTCTTTCATGAAGCACTCACAGCCAATTACCATTATACCAAACATCACTGCAATAGAACTTAACTTCTGATGCCTGAAATGAAGAGGGAATGCCTGGCTTGCGTTTACTATTATACAACTATGCCTGTTTGCGTTTACTGTGCTATTATACAACTACTGTGCATTGATTCAGGGGTATCTCATGAAACACAGACAGGGTTATTTTAATGACACATCACTTTCAACTCTATGTTAATCCTTTTGGTATTTCCCGCCAGCTTGGGGGCTGGCTCTGGGAGCGACGGCAGCTCCTCACCCTCCTCTCTGGCTCTGGGAGACGACGGCTCCTCCCTCTAGGGCTCTGGCTCCTCCTCCCTCTCTGGCTCTGGGAGCGACGGCGGCTCCTCACCCCTCTCTGGCTCTGGGAGCGACGGCGGCTCCTCACCCCTCTCTGGCTCTGGGAGCGACGGCAGCTCCTCACCCCTCTCTGGCTCTGGGAGCGACGGCGGCTCCCCCCGAGAGACGAGACCCTCGCTGATTCCTGGCTCTGAGCGACGGCATCTCCCATGTCTACACGCCAGGTAATTAACGGCACCATGAGGGCAACCTCTGGCTCTGAAGGACGGCCGGTTGGTGTTGTTCCTCCTGGCTCTGGGACGTCCCACCTCTCTGGCCCATCTCGAAGGCGGCCACAGCCGGGGCATGTTGAGGTAATTATGGGGAGAAGGAGGTCGTGGACTGTTCCTCCCAGGTCTGCCTCAGGGTGCATCAACCAGTCCCAGATCTCCTGGGATGGTGGTGAAGGTGGTGGTGCTGGAGGTAGTGGGGTGGCCCCCGATGCCCGGGGTGAACACGGCACCTCTTCCTGGGCCTGGTTGTAGGGGCATCCTGCCCAGTTGTGGCCGTCCTCCTCACACCGGCCACACCAGTTTGCCGGTGGCACGTCTGGGCAGGACCGCCAACGATGGTCCTCCTTCCCGCACCAGGAACACCAGGGGAAGAGGCTGGCCGGGTCCTCCAGCGGTGGCTGCAGCAGCTTACATTTCTTCAGCTGCTGCTGCTTTTCCTGCCTTTGCCGCTGTCTGCTCTTTCCCATTTTTTTTTTTTTTTCAAAAAAATTAACATCACTAAACAAAATAAACTAGAGGTCCATTAGGTATAAGGTTTTAGGGTACACAAAATAAATATTAAAATAGGTGACAGAATGTACTGTATATCTACAGTAGCTTTCTCTGATAGAAAAATGCATAGGTAAAGGTCAGGTACATATCTGTAGAAAACTGTAAGTTTCCTCTCATGCTGTAGCCTTCAAAAAAAATAAAATACTGGTTGTTTTAGGAGATGATGCAGTGACAGTTTCGGAAAATTTGCATTGTAGCAAAAGAAAAAATCTTGGTAATACTTTAGGCCACATATCCATTTATAAGTGATTATAAACAATCTACTAAATTCTATATTATAGATTTGCACTTAAAGATGTATTAGAATTATTATAGAAAATGGTATTATTTTCACAATCTAACGTTTCTAAAGAGTGTGCTTGAGTGTTAAATGTCTGTTTATTATTCCCACTTCAACAATGCTCACCAGCTCTCGTTTGCTCTAGCACCTACTTGTGCATTGGAGTGTGTTCCCACAGCGCGTCAGAGTGGCTTCTGTAAACAGCAGAAGTGCAACTACCTCTTGTCATCTTGCTGCAGTGTACTCCATTTTCAGTTGCTAATACTCACACTAACAGGTAAAAGATGCCTCACAAATAGCTCCACAGATTATTAAATTAACATGCATTGTAATTCAAAACCCAAATAATTATAGTTAACAAATAACTTTAATTACCTTTTGACCATGTGTTAATTATTATTATTTTTATTTTGTGTTCAATAACATATATATGCTGCGAAAGGGAGTGTTTTGCATCTTGGGATTTGAGGCTTGGCCTCTAGAGCAGAGGGGAGAGAGACAGAATAGGGCGGGCTGGACTCCAATTGAGAGCCATCCCTATGGAGTCAAGGCTGGCCCTATCGGCCTCCGGGCCCCTGAAAAGACAGAGTCCTCTGACATCTCAAAGACTCGGCCTCGCGACTGGGTTCGAGTTAGTGGCCGGGTTCAACCCTCAGAGAGCAGAACAGCTCATACGAAGCCTTAATGTAAGGCGGAAAGAATCTGAAAGACACAAATAATTGTTAGTTATGGGACTCGAGCACTAACAGTAAGAGGGCCAAGTCCCAGGAGAGTAAAGGAGAAAGCAAGACAAGCTTCTTTCGTGAAGCAAGACATATAGCGCATTAGCTGCGAAAGAATAGTGCGGCCGGTGGTCCCCTCTGACCACAAGAAGAACCTGCAGAGTTACTAGAGAACTCCAGCTCAGGGAAGTGAGACTCACTATCCCCCCAGAGGGGACAGACACAGGGGCACGTGACATATGAAAAAAGTGAGGAGGAGGAGGAGAAGGGAAAAAGCAAAACACAGGAGAAAGAACTGAACTGTGAATGATTGAAACAGGGAGTCAGTAATGACAGACAGGTGAAATTAGGAAATAGCGAAGCTCTGCTTGACCCCCCCCCCCCCCCATATATATATATATATATATATATATATATATATATATATATATATATATATATATATATAGATATTACAGTCTTTTATGTGAGGAAAAACAGATTAAGCCATTTTCCTCCTGAGTTAATATATTGCTAGGAAACTGAAAGCAATATGCCTTTCAAATCATAAATTATAGTGGCAATAACTACTGTTTTTGCTTCTCTTGCATTTAAACCAATAATCTCTTCTGCTTTCTGTTGTCACTGAACTTTATTACACTTGGAAACACTCAGCGGTGAAACTGTAACTATAAACTGATTCATTCTCAGTAGAAAATGCCACTAGAGAAGAGACAAGATTGCCTCACACTGCTGTATAATTCACAGTCCAAAAATCAGCACTAAAGAAACCCGACACTGTAACAGCAGATCTCTTCTAGATTTGAGATTTCACAAAAAACACTAAAGTAGAATTCTTACTGAAGCACAGACGCCAATTGCAAATGAATGGTTTTAAAAGCACACATAATGCACAGAGATATTAACTACAAATTGTCCTGAGTGAAAGGAAGAACAAACCCAATAAAGTTACTAAACCAAAAATAAACATCCCAGACATTTCACTTACTGGCTTGTAAGCAGTCTCAAGTTTTTTTTTTTCCCTTCACAGAAAAAATGTGCTAATGACCATTGGGAATAAACAACTTGGAGAATGTAGCCCATAATTTAAGACTTTTTTGGTCAGTCCACGTAATAGCTGGTGCTCAGAATAGTCTAGTAGCTACAACCATCTATGTTATGTCATCACATTGCTGGAAGATTACTGAAATTAACTATGGAACTGATTTCAATATGTTATTGAAGAAGTGCAAATGAATTGGCATTTGTATTCTGCATAATGAAAGCAATAGTGTGGCAGGCTGGCGAGTGGATAGAGGCCCAGAGACAGTCTGCAGTTCAAAAAAGTAACAATTTTATTATAAATAAACACAAAAATAAAGTGCTCAAGGGCAAAATAACAGATACTCAAACACAAATAAAGCAAAAACAAAACTCACACAAATAAAGTTTCCAGGCTGGGCAATGCCTTCACTGGATTTATCAAAATTCAAAAATCACAAAACAACCACAAACACCAACCTGCTTCCTCAGCTCCCTCCTCCTAAATGAGAAGCAGAGGCCTCCTTTTATGTCAGGTGGCTGGGCGCTGATTGATTGTTAATTAACCTAATCAACCACAGCCACCTGAACATAATAAACCCAGGCAGGTAGGGGAAATTAACCCCATCCCTGCCAATTTAAAAAGGGCAGAGCTTTGCTCTGCCACAGATAGCATCAGTGTAATCCTGTTCAAGTAGACATAATTTGAAGTGATATTTTAGGAGATACCTACAGTATTTTGTCTACTCTGTCTATGTCTGATAAGAGCATGCTCTGCTAATTGTATTGATTTCAACTTTCTCCCTGTGTTGTGAGCTGCTCAAGGAATATAACAACCACTCCAATACTGTAAATGGCAAATGTACAAATCAAAATATGTTTTGCTATGAATAACAAACATTATTGTACCAAAGAATAACCCCTGGACAGTGACAACTGAGTATTCTATTATACTCTCAACAATTATACTTTTAATATATAACACACCTTAATAGCATAAAATGCACGGACTGGAACTGGGAACGATGAGTTCCAGCTTAGCTCCTGCATTACAGTCATGACACTGCCTTAGGTGTTAAATGTAATGTTTAAAGTAGGAACCCAATTAAATGAGATATATCAGCTGATCTATCCTGGACTGAATTAAATCAAAAGTTTTTATTGTTTTCTTCAGCCAGAAAAAGAGAACAGACACCATAATCTTGTTGATAGTGTCAGTGTTAAAATAACATTTTGCACTCGAAGGAGTGCTTTAGTGATAACTTCAAACACTAGCAATTCAAAGTTTTAAAATAAAAAGCCAGACCTGAAGCCGTTCTGTTGGGACTAGATAACCAAGTTTCAAATATCACCATGCATTAATATTTATGTTACTCAATTAAACTTTTCAACATATTTGAAATGTAACAAACCCAGCCTTGGACTATCTACAGTCAACAGTTATCATTCTGCCCACACTTGTTTGAGATAACCATCTACTATCATAAAATGTTTTAATCCCCCTCCTGAGGAAAAAAAAAAATGTCTTGCTGAACTTTTTGGAATTGTTATATGCTCATGGTATGTATATAGATTTAACAGAATAAGTGCTTTTTGCCACTAGGGTTTAGAGCTAATCAGAAGTTAAACAGTTAAATTTAATTATAAAGCAATTGAATCCTGCTGAGAATTAACATAACACAATTTTGGGGGCAATACCAATTGACAGTAAAAAAAAAAAAAAAAGTATAATGTGTTATTTAATTAAATCTACCAGCAGCTCTGAAATTCCTATGTGCACTTGTGAAATAATTCATAGAGAAATCCCTAGTTGAAAAGCTGTAATAAGCATGTCGTTGCTAATTTTAAGTTAGAAAGCATTTTTGACATTCTGAATTAATTTCAGTATCATACTAAATGAATGCTTATCTAACTTTATGATACAGAGACACAGAGTAGAATACTTAGAAATGCAAATAAGGTATTGCAATCATTGTGTTATAAATCATGCAGGCAAGAATCTGTTGTATCCCGCATTTTGAAATTGTCTACGAAGCTGCACGCAAAATTGAGAGTGATTTACAACTGGAGTGGAGAATCGTAAAAAACAAACAATATTGGACAACTACTTATTTTAAGAATATGCTTCTGCATTAAATGTAAGTACTGTATACCAAGTTTGTTTACTGTTTTTAAGGATATTGATAGCACGTTGTTGTAGTACTATGTGTACAATGCAGACTGTATATACATTTTAATTTTACACATCCATGTAGTATTAGTAAACAGTTGTTTGTTCTGATATTTGGTGTTTTTCGTGTTTATTTTTTAACACTGTAATGAACCAAGACGTGTATTTCAGTGCACTTTTTCAACAACTACAGTGGCTTGCGAAAGTATTGACCCCCCCCCCCCTTGGCATTTTTCCTGTTTTGTTGCCTTACAACCTGGAATTAAAATGGATTTTTTGGGGGTTTCTATCATTTGATTTACACAACATGCCTACCACTTTGAAGATGCAAAATATTTTTTATTGTGAAGCAAACAAGAAATAAGACAAAAAAACAGAAAACTTGAGTGTGCATAAGTATTCACCCCCCCAAAGTCAATACTTTGTAGAGCCACCTTTTGCAGCAATTACAGCTGCAAGTCTCTTGGGGTATGTATCTATAAGCTTGGCACATCTAGCCACCGGGATTTTTGCCCATTCTTCAAGGCAAAACTGCTCCAGCTCCTTCAGGTTGGATGGGTTCCGCTGGTGTACAGCAATCTTTAAGTCATACCACAGATTCTCAATTCGACTGAGGTCTGGGCTTTGTCTAGGCCATTCCAAGACATTTAAATGTTTCCCCTTAAACTACTCGAGTGTTGCTTTAGCAGTATGCTTAGGGTCATTGTCCTGCTGGAAGGTGAACCTCCGTCCCAGTCTCAAATCTCTGGAAGACTGAAACAGGTTTCCCTCAAGAATTTCCCTGTATTTAGCACCATCCATCATTCCTTCAATTCTGACCAGTTTCCCAGTCCCTGCCGATGAAAAACATCCCCACAGCATGATGCTGCCACCACCATGCTTCACTGTGGGGATGGTGTTCTCGGGGTGATGAGAGGTGTTGGGTTTGCGCCAGACATAGCGTTCTCCTTGATGGCCAAAAAGCTCAATTTTAGTCTCATCTGACCAGAGTACCTTCTTCCATATGTTTGGGGAGTCTCCCACATGGCTTTTGGCGAACACCAAACGTGTTTGCTTATTTTTTTCTTTAAGCAATGGCTTTTTTCTGGCCACTCTTCCGTAAAGCCCAGCTCTGTGGAGTGTATGGCTTAAAGTGGTCCTATGGACAGATACTCCAATCTCCGCTGTGGAGCTTTGCAGCTCCTTCAGGGTTATCTTTGGTCTCTTTGTTGCCTCTCTGATTAATGCCCTCCTTGCCTGGTCTGTGAGTTTTGGTGGGCGGCCCTCTCTTGCCAGGTTTGTTGTGGTGCCATATTCTTTCCATTTTTTAATAATGGCTTTAATGGTGCTCCATGGGATGTTCAAAGTTTCGGATATTTTTTTATAACCCAACCCTGATCTGTACTTCTCCACAACTTTGTCCCTGACCTGTTTGGAGAGCTCCTTGGTCTTCATGGTGCCACTTGCTTGGTGGTGCCCCTTGCTTAGTGGTGTTGCAGACTCTGGGGCCTTTCAGAACAGGTGTATATATACTGAGATCATGTGACAGATCATGTGACACTTAGATTGCACACAGGTGGACTTTATTTAACTAATTATGTGACTTCTGAAGGTAATTGGTTGCACCAGATCTTATTTAGAGGCTTAATAGCAAAGGGGGTGAATACATATGCACGCACCACTTTTCCGTTATTTATTTTTTAGAATTTTTTTAAACAAGTTATTTTTTTCATTTCACTTCACCAATTTGGACTATTTTGTGTATGTCCATTACACGAAATCCAAATAAAAATTCATTTTAATTCCAGGTTGTAAGGCAACAAAATAGGAAAAATGCCAAGGGGGGTCAATACTTTCGCAAGCCACTGTATAGAATACAACTTTCTGCTGGGAACCCAGAGGTTGCTAATAAGGGGCATCTACTGTATCTCCGCTTCGCCTTTCAGGGGAGCATCTTCGAGTTTTCCATGCTGCCATTTGGCCTCTCCTTAGCCCCCCGTACATTTTCAATGTGCATGGAAGCCATCCTAGTTTACTCCAAATGCGCCCGATCCAAGTGTGGCTCAGTGCCTTTGGCTACACCCCAAGCATGACAGACACCATCGGCTGACCGTATCTCGGCTATGCTGGGAAGCCCTACGCTGGCCAAGGCAAGCCTCTCACCCGAGCAAAGGTGTAAGGATGGGAGTGATACACAACCCTCAGTTGGAGACGACAGATGCATCCAACTCAGGTTGGGGGGGCGGTCTGGGCAGGCAGAGGAGTCAGCGGATCCTAGTCGGGTTGCTGGACATCCCTGCACATAAATGCGTGGGAGCTGAGTGGACCACCTCACGCTTCAGTATTTTCTTCCTGTGCTCCAGAACACACATGTCCTTGTCCGCACAGTCAACATGTCAGAAGTGGCGTACGTGAACCACCAGGGAGGGCTTCATCGCATAGCCTTTCGGCTGTTGATCTGGGCAATTACTATAACTCCGGGGGTGGTGAACTGGGCAGCGGACCTCCTCTCCAGGGAGGGTCCTCACACATG
>NC_054544.1:14525043-14541043 GCF_017654505.1 Polyodon spathula
TTATGTAGATTACCTCAGCTTACAAAATAAATTGTAATTCATCGTTTGTCGAGCTGAGCAAGAACCAAACTGTGAAACTCCGGCCTCACAAGAAGTTCTGGAGTGGTGCATCAGAAATGAGAACGTTTATGCCAGAATTTCTGACGATTTAAAGCAAATGGACATATACAGTTATTATATTCATTTAAAGTAAAACACATTCTAAATTTATTTACTAAAATATATAAAACAAAATACAGCTGTACCATACATACAACTATGGCTCTCACTGTGCTCGCAGTTTCTTTTTTTAGGCACCCAAACCAAAAACACCAACTATCCTTAAACAGGATATCTTTGGCAAATTATATTTTTAAAACCTTCTTTTTTCCCCTTCAGCAGTACTAGCTGAACTTTATTAATTCAATATAATCAATAAAATTTGTGGATTATAAAGAAATTCCTAAATATATTAATAAAATACAGCAATACAAGATACAGCTGTACGCTGGTCTATTAATTTTTGAAAAACATTTTTTTTTTGTGCATCTTTTGGCAAACAGTTAATTAATAACAATAACAACCGTCTTTCATTGTGTGTGACATCAGTAGCACTTTGTAAAAGAAATGGTATTCCAGAGATTGTTCTCATATTCCAATCACATTTTAATTTCAGCGAACAGCAAAAACATTCATTAATAATAGCCTCTGTGAGTTAAATTATATAATTCATCATTTTTATTCATAATTAAATGTATTGGAATAAAGCTGAAGCATACCGTATCATTTTGTTTTGTGCTCATTTAAGTCCACACATTCTGGGGTCATTTTGAACAATGATACATTAGTCATGCAAATTCAAGGGTAAGTTATGCCATTAACGCAACTTATAAGTGTAACCTTGTGAGCTTGTTTATCAGAACAGCAGAAATGATACCGAAAGCAATCTACTGATGCAGTAAATGTATATGGCTTGATTAGTCAAGGTCTTTACATCAATATACAATTGGTACAATTGTTTATGTGAAAGGAAGGTCCAACTGTTAATGTTACAGACCTCATACCATAAATGTGGAGATGTTCACCACAGAAACACTGGCATGGCTTGGAGTTAATAAATTATAATACATTATAATAACACTTGAATCAATGCAATGACACCCGATTACTGATACAAGTGTGTGTGTGTGTGTGTGTGTGAGAAACAAAGCACGTCTACCATTGCTCCTCTGAATAACTTTGGAATTGTAAGCTGTTTTCTGCAGGGAAGTTTATACTTTGAATTCTGCATCGCACAATTAGTCATGATTTCACAACCTCATAGAATTCTTACCTTAGAGGTAAAACATACAGTATATGGGAAGCTATGTTTTTTGAGGGTGCTGTTCTCCGTTCAAATTTATAACCAACAATTTATCACAAACAATTTATCACCAACAATTCATCACCAGCAGTTCAGGGACAATTCATCACAGAGGGTACATTATCATATCACAGCTGTTTAAAACGCTACAGGTGAAAATGACCAGGGCGGCACTTGTAACACTAACCTTAACCTTAACCCTAACCCTAACCCTAACCTTAACCATAACCATAACCATAACCATAACCATAACCATAACCATAACCATAACCATAACCATAACCATAACCATAACCCTAATCGGTGAGTTATTGACTGTGATGGATTGTCGCTGGTGATGAATTGTTGGTAATGAAAAGTGCATGACAAATTCACGGGATACCGTACAAATCATGTTGATTCCCATTAAAAAGGCTAAATGACATCCTGAAGCCGGTACATTCAAAGTATGAATGAAAGTTTATGATTTGTAAAATTGGTTCCTGTTGGGCATTTACTCCTATCTAATCCTTGTAAAAGAGGAAGCTAAATAGCTAGGCATTTAACTAAATGAACAAAATGGTCAAAAGACTGTAAATTAAATGTTCAGACAAAAAGAGGGGGTGGGGGAGCATGCCACCCAGAGCCCACTGGTCGACAAAGGCCAATATGTCGCCAGCGGACTCTGCGTGGGCACGGTCCAAATTAACCCGGGACTGGACCAGGGCTCTGAACATGGCTCCACTCCCCGGTGATCTTACGTTTCCTGGTCTTGTAGGTGACCAGTCTGGCAAGAGCAATGATCAGATTCACCAGGTGTCTCTCGCTTTGGTGGAGCCATGAACAAGGTGCCCAAAAATAAGGAAGGTAGGTGAAAAATGCAGCCAGAACTGCAGAAGAAGGTTCTTTAAAAATAGAAAGAATGGCTGCAGCCTGGCGCAATTGTAGTAGTAGTAGTAATACTAATAAGAAGTGAAAAACATGCTCAAAAGAGAGGCTCACTGAGTGGCTCACCTGGTAGAAGCACAGCTGCATGTTGCAAAGGGTGAGTCCTGCGGCACAGGTTTGCATCCTGGCTGTGCGAAGTAGGCCGGTCTTGCCTGGGGACTGCAAAGGGAACGTTGCATGGTCTCTGGCACTCCTGTGGGTTAGGGAGACAAAACTGGCTGGAACTGTTTGTCCTCATTGCGATACAAGCTCAAAGGTGGACCTGCAGGGTTATCCTTTGTCCTCCTGGGGTTGGTAGCTTGCTGACATCCTCTCTCGAGTTCCTGGGTGAAAAAGGAAGCTGGCTTGGTCGTGGGATCGGAGGATGCCCACTGAACCTTTGAGTCTCCTTAGCCAGATGAGGAATTGCTGGGGTGGGGAAAAGAGATTGGGCATTCCAAATTGGGAAAAGAATGTGGGGTAAAATAAAAATTGGACCAAAAAAAAAAAAAAGCTCAATGTGCAGTACATATGCAGAAATACAGTCTAAATATAATGTGCTGTCTATTACAGAAAACAAGTTCCTTAGAGCAATTTACAAGACCTCAATCATATTTGCTTACTTTCAGAGCTTTGTTTACTTCTTTAATTTCAATTGAGCTATTTTCAGCTCTCACAGGTATTGCTTATTGCAGAAATGCCTTGTGGTAATCTGCAAGCTAATCCTTGTAATTCACTATCTTTACGTTTGAGATTGTAGTTTAGTTACTTACCATTAACACCTGCTTTTTCCAGTGCACTTTTTTTTAGCTGTCAGTAGCTATATTTTTGAGGAGTACACTTTCTGTATAGATTATAGTCTGTAAACTATTAATAAAATGACAGAAAAATATTTTTGTATAGTGCAAAACAGTCAAGGAGAAAGACCATTATGTATCTATATATAATTAGTGGCAGACTAGGAGGAGGAGAAGAACATGTAGTCCAGGAGGGGTTAAAGGACTACATCTCCCAGAATTAATATAATAATTTAACGTATTGAAGAAAACACTAAATAACATCCTGGGGGTAGATTCAATCTAAAACTAATCAGGATGTGCATTCTGAGAAGCTGCATTAATGTTGTGGCTTTCCATTTTGCGGTTTCTCTAATGCAGCATCAAATCAAATAATTCCCCACATTTAAGGAGCTGTAAAATGGGAGGAGAGTTATAACACAGGGATGTTTTACCTTTAGGGAAGGCACTGAAGTTTAATTTCTATGAATCAGACTTTAACTAAAAAAAAGAAGGGTCTAGAACCATGCAAACCCTTGCATTATTCAAGTATTCATTATCATTGTATTCGCCATTATGTAAACAAGCATTTTACTGTAGATATACCATACCCATGTGACATATCTGTGTTTTTACAACATACTTATTATATACTTAGACAAGAACAATCACAGTACTTGATGCCAGACTGCACAGTAAGGTTAACATTGGTTTTAGACAGACAATTCCATAACCAACAGGATTTGGTCGGAACCTCAACATTATGCAGACACAGAATGTCAGTAAAGGTACAGGGTTAGACAGATTTTACTGTTTCTTTGGTTATTGTCTCCTTAAATAATAAAAGTGCAATACAATAGGGCAGAAAGCAATGTGTTGTTTACGCGTGTATTGTCTATAGTTGTTTGCTGTGCATTCACTGTATGTGATATGATGTCCATTTTGTATTTCATTTATATGTTTTGTTATTGTTTTTTAAACATGAATCTTCAAGAGTGAATAAGAGCAACTTGAAAGCTGTCTTTAAAAAAAGGACCTACTTTACCTAATTCTGGTTCTACGATGGTTGAACAATTGTGTTTTTATACTACATTAAAATGACACAACCCCTTAGAGAAGCCACAAAATTCCATTTGTGCAGTGCCTTGAATTTTTGTTTTAATACCAAGTAATTGGTAGTGTCTTACATAATTTAGATTTAATAGGCCCCTACAGTAGTCTGGATAAAATGGAATAGGTTTCTGTTACACATTCATGAAAATGGAAAACAGTTTTTGTATCCCACAGAACATTTGCTAAAAAATTCACTCTACAAAAAAAGAAGCACTGGTTGACATAGAAACTGTGCAGGCGGAATAAATTGCTGGGGTGGCAACACAGAAATGGTAGATGGCAGAAGTTGTGGGGTTTTGCACCTACACAAACCCTAGTGACGCCACTATATAACAGAAAGCAGGATTAACAGGAAGATGTTGTTTGCATTAAGTATTCTCAAATGCCCAAACTCCTGCTTTTGCATTTTCTTGCTTCTTCTGCAAAGATGTCAAGGAGATGCAGTTCTTGGCAGACCATTCCCCTTCTCTGTTTTGCACAAGTTTGCTGTGAACCAGAAGGCTGAGGATAACACTGGAAAGCAATAGATCAAGTTGAATTATTTTTTTGTTTTCCATGTATGAAATAAAGTGGCCAAGAAATAAAGAGAATCTGGGGCTGCTGGAAAGCCATTTTATTAGTTATGCCACCTACACAGTCCTGGAGGCCGGCATCTGCTGTCAGACGAGACTTTACTGTGGATTTGTCTGTTTTGCTTGCATTGATTTCTTGGAAGTTTTGTTTCAGAATTGCTTAGCCTAAAGTGAGGTCCAATGGTTAAAGACAAAGGCTTGTATCAGGAGGTCCCCAGTTCAAATCCTGGCTCACCCACTGACTCACATGTGACCCTGAGCAAGTGGCTTAATCTCCTTTTGCTGCCCCTTTTGGGTGAGACATTGTTGTAAGTGACTCTGCAGCTGATGCAGAGTTTATACACCCTAGGCTCTGTAAGTCGCCTTGGATAAAGGTGCCTGTTAAATGAAAAAAAATAAATAAATAAAGTGTTGTGCTTAAAAGGGTTTGGATTAAATTGTATATTTATATTTTGATCTTGCTTTAGAATACTTTATAAAAATCCAATGCTGTTTCATAGACAGAAATGTCTTCCAAATCCTTATGCTATTTCTTTTTTTCTCTGTCTTTTGTTATGCTAGTAACTATACTGTACCTCTGAAAAGTGAATCTGTAAAATAAAACCATTCTGACCCCTGTGAAAACAACCTTCAGTCCTTGAGTCAAAACTTGGAAAATACCAGCAGTGCAAGGCAAATTAAATTAGTTAATGCAAAATCTAATTCAAATCTCCAGCTAATTTATTTTTTAAAGCCATTTGTGCATATTAGTGGCAAAAGGCAACTGGATTTACCCATCTGCTATACATAAAAATAAATAAAAATTGTGTTAATTTGGTTTACCAGTAAAAAGGGGGCAGCAAAAGGTAATCCATTTAGATGTTCTAATTGAAATCTATATCATGTAGAAATTTTGCTGAACCAATCGTTATGAGAATGCCATGCTCCAAAGCTGAATGAAGAGTCATGAAGAACAGTGACTCCAACTTTTATAGCTTATGGTTATGGTTGTATTTTTTTCACAATAAATGTGCTTATTTCACGACATTTCTCTGTTTAAAAATAGGTATTTCAATATATTTCATGATTAAACATATTATTTATTAAAGCAGAAAAAAATAGCGTGTCACATTCAAAGTGGATCATTTTCTCTAGCGTTATTATACAACAAATGTTCCGAAATATTTAAATGCTTACCTGAAATCCGGTAAATGCTAAATTGTAGAATAGTTCATTTTTTATGTCCACCTTTTTAAAGACATTCTGTTTTCCTCATCTGTGAATTATCAAACACAATAAAAACATAAACAATGTCCCCTTCTGTCCCTAACTCTCCTCTATCACTCGTCTAGCACCCAAGAATCTAACTGAGCAGAACCGAAGAGTTGAAGATAAAGCTAGTAATGTAGTTCAATATGCAACTAGCAGGTAGACGATGAAATCCAGGCTGCTGAAATAATATTTGGTTAAATAAAACAGTTACACAGTTTGAAAAAAGTCTGTAGACTGTAGTATGGGGCTGTTTCCTGCTGTAGTATGGGGGCTGTTTCAATGGCAACTGTGTCCTTTTTTTTCTCCGTCCTTTTGTTTCCACCGCCACTCAGAGATACCGCTTGTCTGTCACCCAAGGTAATCAAAAATATGTTTGATATGTTCTTGCTGTTCTTATGCTAACTTTGTCCTGTTCTTTGTTTTTGCATGGATATATTTTAAATATGCCTCAGAAGCTTTATCTCATTACATCATACCTAGTTTCAGCCCACCACTGTGAAAAGTTTCTAAATGCCCAGGCACACAGCAGACGGTTTGCACAGTTGTTAGTTAGTTGTTACTCCTCTTCAGTTGCACATTTTCATGTCTTCACTGCTACAGTGAAGAAATGAAATGTATTAAATGTATTTGGCTTAAGTGCCTGTCATTAGGGAAAGAATCTGGTTTAATAATGACAGGAAAGAATTCCTGTGCTTCCAAGATAATTTTACCAAAACTCTATTAGGGCGTACACAGTTTTTGCTTGCTAATGGTAATATTTTGCTAAGCATTGCAGTAAAATATTCTGAATCATTTCTTTTGTCACAGGTATATGGAACATAAATTTGTGCAAATCCACTAAACTGGGATTGACTTGGTACAACTAAGCAGTTACCTATTGCTAATAAAAATAGTGTATTTTTCTAACATGTTCAGTAGGGTGTTATCTTTATCAGATATTATAAGGCAACAACAAACTCCCTCCAACAATTAATTCTCAAATAGTCTCTGTAAGAAAAGCCTGCTTGTTGTTTAATGACCTGTAAGTCAAGCTGTTGTTTCTCATTTGCCTCCTGTTTGCTCGTGTCATTAGTTAAAAAAAAAAAAAAAAAAAATAAAAAAAAAAAAAAAAAAAAACACTTCATGGCAACTTCACATATCAAATTATTTTTTTTTTGCTTGAGGGATGGTATTTGTACAGATGACAGGGTAGTTAGGAAAAGTTAACAAAAGTTTCACCCAAAAAACTGTGTGAAACACTGCTATCCAGGCATTTCTGAAGTATCCAAGTGAAGATATCAATAAACAATTGACCCACCCTTGGCAATTAGGAGTTGAAAAATAACAGTTCAACTGATCCTTATTACAGGTTTATTAAGTAACAGAAAACAGATTAACAGAAAACTCTACCAGTGGAATTGTACTTCAAATATTTTCTCTTTTGCTTAGTGTTTGTATTTTGCAATTACTGTACTATATATGTGGAAATGAAATAAACAAATCTGTAAATAATTCAGAATAATGCAGTACAGTAAAATTGTAGGAAACACACAAACGAGCATACATGCTATTTAGATAATGTATAGTTAACAATACATGGTTTATTTCAAATTGTAATCCATGTTTGGTTCATGAATAATCTGCTTTTACCAATTAATGCTGATTGATCAGGATGAATATACAATGGAAGAAATCCAATTAATAGTGTTCTGTTTTTTTATAATAAAAAGTAATGGGGCTGAAAAGACAAGGAAACTGAATTAACCTTTCAACCGACTGTATTAGAGAGTAGTCCCACAGGAGAGGATTATGGCACACAGTGAAAAGTCTGGCATATGCTTGCCTGTGCTGCACCTAGTAGGTAAAAGGTTTGAGACCCCAGTGCTAATCTTACACTCGCCACACAAGTCATGCCAGAAATGGAAATGGATAAAGTGGTACATGTTTGTAACTTGACAGCCATAAGGGTAGTAACAATTTCCACACATCAGAGGTCTTTGCAGCACCATTGGACTTTGTCAGCAATCTGAATAAATGAGCCAGATACACATGGCTTCTGCCTATCAGGGTTGTATGCTTTTTGCCTGGCTGCATATTACATTAAAACAGCAATTTGATGATATGCAAATCCATGAACTGGATCAATTGATTTTTTAAAATTATTATTATTACTGTTATTAAAACAGGATTGTGTATTATACCACAGATGTATGCTCACTATATAGCAGTATTGTTAACATATTTTTAATTTAATTCATGTTCTTTCATTTCTTCTGCTGGAATTAATTAGAAAGAAACATGAAAGCGTGTACTGGATGTATGCAATTAAGAGGCTGGAAATCTAGTATCTGTGAATTTGATCTATTTACTTTTTATGTAGAAGGAAAAAGCCGCAGAAGAAAGCAAATCTGATTTTGATTTACTTTGTTATACATTAACTCTGTATTACTAAAATAGATTGCTTCTGTTTTTCCACTGGCCTCCAGATCATACTGTAGACTAGGGCTATGTTAACCTTTCCTGTATGCATTGGGCTAAAGTGGAAAGCTCTAGTTTCTCTGAAATATCAGGACATTGTGGTATATGACAGGAATTAAGTGATTTTTCAGAGCAAGGAACAGCCAGGGATTGATCATGGCTTGGAAAAGTCTCATGATCTTTATGTATTAGAGATAAGATTTTATTAGTCAGATGTCAGTGAAAACTGATCCTTTAGCAATCAGCAGCCTTACATTTCTTGTGCTTATGGTGATCAGGTTTTTTTTTTGCTGTGCCATTTGTGAAACCTTTCAGTATCTAAACTTAATCAAAAAGTTAATAAAGGTTACATTTGTTAAATGGGTAGCATTTGCTGGTACAGCATTCACTGTATATCTAATTCATCATTCTCTCTGTGCTACAAAATGTATTAATGCTTTACACTAGAATGACTGATGATCTAGCAAAGAACTTCAGATTAAATCAATTTCTCTGATGAAATTCACTTTACAAGAAAAGCTATTTTGTGGTTTATGTCTGAATCATATTGCACTATATTCTTAGATGTAGCCCCGGATTGGACTGGGATTGACCCTCACAGTGCCGAACTTTTATGTTCCATTTTTTATTGATTTTTTTACAAATAAAATTGTTTTGGGGAACACATTGTAAATTCCATGGCATTATTTTTATTTTTATTTTTTTTTTAGAGCAGAGAGAGTCGAAAGTGAATCGATTTTTAAATACTGTAGTTCAAATGTACAGTATTCAGTTTGTCCTGCTTGAAAATAATATTTTTCCTTTGATCAAGGGACAAAGTTCAAAGGGCAAGAGAAGCATGTTGAGACATGTTCTGCTTGAACTGGCAGACTTTCTTTGTTGCAGAACAAGACACGATTAATGTTTTAAGGTCTAGCAGCCTCCAAGTGAAAAGCAGAGACAAAACGAAATAAGTACTGGTCAGTTTTGTTTCAATTTCAAGAATAAGTATAACCAAATTGCTACAGATTGTTTTGAAAAAAGCAGGACATGACACCCTTATAGCCTAGATAAATGAATAGTGCAGGCTTGTTCTGTGTCTGTGGCTTGGCCTCTCACTTTCCTTTCACAACACATAATGGACACATAAACCTCAGGCCCTCATTGATCGAATAACATCAAGCATGAAGAAGTATCTAATCCCATTACACTGCATTCCCTTTGAGAATTCAAAGGCTTGTTTCAATTTTACAAGAGATCATTTAACAATTACTGGGGCTTATCTTTTTGACCTTTACATTTGTTTAAAAATGTCAGTGATAATATCTATGACTGGCAGATATAGATGTAAATCCCATTAGAAGAGAAACTACTAACACATTTAATTCCCCCAATACACTAAAAATGGAAATACACAGTATGGCTCTGCAGCTAATGAAGCAATTTGGAAAATGTTGTTAAAACAGAAGAAATACGTGAATTTTCAAGACCAGTTAAACACAGTGAGATGAAGGTTAGTACACTGGAAAAGGTTCATCTTGGCGGTGGCAATGTATTTTAATGCAATATAAAGATTTCCAGCCATCTTAAATATTTATTTTAGAGGCAGTGTTCACATGACTTTTGAAACCCAGTGGGGCTGTAAAGCCTGAAAAGAAGATTAGAGCAATAATTATGTTTATGTTTGTCACGCAAATCTTTCCAACTACAAATCATGTCAAAAAGGCATTAGCATTCGTTATTCCCATTGACTGACAATGTGTCAGAAACTGTTGCAAGTCCATTTACATTTATCTCCTTAAGGAAACAAAGCAAAACTCACAATCTGAGCAGTACAATGATATTGACAATATTTTATAATTCAATTCTGTACCTTTAGTTCTAGAAAGTATTGCCCATCCTTAGATTTTCAATTTTAGATGCAATATAGTGCATTGGTGCTTAATCATTGTAGTCAAGAGGACGAAGTCTCCTTGAAAATGAGGAAAATTCTCTCTGAGAGAGTTAAAAAACAAATCAGAACATCTTGTCACGGTTGCTTAGTTGACAAATGACATGTAAACATGCTTTGCATGTGCTGCTCTCAGTCAAACTAACAGAAACTTCTATCAATTTTGGATCATTTTATAATTGAGTAGTAGGAGCATAAATGAAACAGACAATGCATCTTTATTCATCAAAGTACCAGTGTGTCAGATGAATCAACTCAAACCTGGGTGCAACTAGATGCTTTCCCACTCTTTCTATATTTTGTTATTCAGATATCCCCTTTTTAGCACATGGCATCTATATCATATTATAACATTGAATAATAAAAAATAAATTCAAAACAATAGAGTGACTCAATACATAGTATTGCCCAATATTTAATAACATATTTGGCATGTTAAGTATCATTCCCCATTATAGAGTACAATAAAGACAACCTCTCAACATAACTGTTTGCTTCAGTGAGGCAGTGGAGGATAGTGAATTGGAAGAAGATCATAATCAATATGGTGAAGATGCATTGCCATTTGGGTTCTGCAATTTTAATTGGAACCAGATGCTTCTGACAATGCCAGTGCTGCTGCTGAAAATAAAATGTATAACATGAAAACAAAACTGCTCAACAGTATGTAAGTACATACAATATGTAAGGTTTCTGAGCTATAGCCATACCTTTAATGTGTGTGTGTGTGTATCGTGCATGTCTAGGGTGGTGGTGGTAGTGGCCTATATCTGTATGTCGCTGTGTTTTTTGTTTTTCTTTACGTAAAATACATCATAGTTGAATTCACTTTTATCTGTTGCAATATATTGCACTTATATATAAACAGTAATCTTTGTGAAATTATATTAAACCATAGACATTGTATCAATCAGATCAAGGTGTTCCTTGTTACATGTAAAATCTTGTACAATGGTTGAATTTCCATGTTAGAAAAAAAAAAAAAAAGAAAAATCTTGCTTTTGGCTTCTTTTGGTAGCCTATTTAGGATTTAGAGTTTTAGTAAACCCTCCCTGGGTCACAGTTGTGTAATGGAATAACATATTACTGGGACGTGAGAAGAAAGCAAAATTAGTTTACATGATCCTCTATAGAATAAACTTCTCAGAGGAAGCAATCATTTCTTACAAGACTTATTTGGTCTACTGCTGATGGCAAATGGCATTATTGTCTCTACAATGTTCATTAATAATAATGTATATATCTTATATATTACAATAATACATATCACACTTCAGATTCAAGAGCCTGAAATGTATGCTAATAAGCTAAGAGTATTTTGAAATAAACAAACTATTTTAAGCAACAGTCAAAACATGTTTAATTAATACCAAAATGTCTTTATTCAAATCATGCTTTAAAAAAGCCAATTCTTAAATAAATTATGTGCTTTGTGACTAGGGCCCATAATATATAATGTAAACACAGGTTTATATTTCCTTCTAGTTGTATAAAGGGCACTTGAAGTGATCATAAAATGATATATTTATCAGTACTAATATGATTAATTACCAAACCTGTCCAATTTAGGAAGCTGACCTTGAACTTTTAAGTGATAAATAGCACAGGTTACAGGGAACTGACTGAGAGTCATATAACAGCCACTTAGGAGCTGAAGTGTAATGTATCAGAATTACACCCATATGTGAAAAAATGCCAATTGTAAGGCATACCTATAGACTCCATTTTGATTGTTTGTTTGATTATCTTACAATGTGGGTAATCTGTAGCCTTATTCTGCATACTTTGGACAGTATATCATATGACGCCACTACCTAAAGCTATTAGAAGAGATAGCTGTTCTATTTGTGTCCAAACTGAAAACACTTGATCTCTGGGGACGTGTCATGACTGCAGAATGGGCATGGGTTTTGTTATCTTGTTTTCTGTTTTATTAAATTATATTGTGAAGGGTACTGTTGTTTTCCATAATGCTCTTTTTTATTACAATGTTTATTGTACAAACTTGTTTTAATAATTGAATGTTTTATAGTGTTCACTTCACTTGCCATTAGAATGTAGTTGGGTGTTCTCAGAAAATTAATCATGATAAAATATTAACTCATTTTTCAAAACAAAATACCTTTACTATCATGCTGAATTAATACTTAGTAGATTCAAAATTGGTAACAGAGAACAATAATGGTGAAAGCAATGGTTTCTGATTCATTTAAGTTTCAGCTGCCTTTTTTGTTGGATGCAGACTGTAAAGATATGTAGTCAAGTGGTTTAGCAGGAGTAGCAAAAAGCAGACAGCAGACTTGATAAAGTACAAAAAAAAGTCAGGGAATTTATTGCAGCCTCAGATGAAAGTGCAAATTAGCCAAAAAGATGGCCGTATATATGAAAAACAAACAAACAAAAATGCAATAAACAAGGCGTTATGCCTCAGTACTCAGTACACTCACTATATTTTCTTTGTTTGTTTATACAGAATTTGAAGTACACTGCTACTCAAACTCTGACCACTATATCCAGCCCTGCTCGCTATTTATACCTTTCTAGGCTCTTTTCTTCTCCCCTGGGCTAAACCAATTCAAAAGCCTGAAATTAAAATGTAATTTAATTTAGACTTTAAATAAACTTGTTTAAACATCACAGTATTATCACAGCATAATATACATGTGTCATTTCACACAATTCCTTTCTCCAAATCTTTTAGAATACAAATGCAATAGATTATTATCCTTTAATACATTCCCCATAGACTTGCATTGAGCGCTCTGGCTGTTCTTCCTCCTCAGCAATGTCTCTAGCGAACATCTATATTTTCACAGACTCCTCTCGCAGTAACCACTCTTTTAACAAATTTATATGAAAAATCTGTTTTTTCTTTTTCCTCTTTGGCATTGCGATCTTGTAAGTGACCGGCCCCAATTTCCACAATACTTCATATGGCCTGGAGCAAATGTTTGATTCCTAGAGGCACGGTCGTACCAGCTTTTCAGGGTTCTTTGTGCTTGCTCCAGATCTTCTTGTACCTATGGAGGATGGATGACTTAGCATGTCCCTCATCTGAAGAACATAAGTTAGGATGTTGACCTGCTGTTGAGGCTACTCTCCTTCCCAGGCTTCCTTGAGCACATCAAGTGGACCTCTAACCTGTCTTCTGTACAACAACAGAAGTAGCCAGTTTATGCTTGGGACACTTCTCATTAGACAAACAGGATGTAGGGCAACTGCTGGTCCCAATCAGCTCCTGTTTCGGAAACAAAATTGAGCAGCATGTTCTTGAGAGTCTGGTTAAATTGTTCTACTGACCGCATCCATCTGAAGGTGGTATGATGTGGTCTTAAGGCCCTTTATCCCCAAATATTGATATACCTGACCTAGCAATGTCAATGTAAAATTAGTCCCCTAATCGCTAACTACCTCTTTGGGAATGCCCACCCTTGAAAACAAAGCATTAGCTACTTGCCTACCTTTCATATTTTGCAGGGGAAAAGCCTCTGGATATCTTGTGACATAAGCGCAGATTACTAAAATGTATCTGTTACCTGAACCACTGCGCTTGAAGGGCCCATCTATATCCATAACTGTGCGATTGAATGGGATATCAATAACAGGCAATGGTATAAGGGTTGTCCTGTTCCCTTTCTTCCCTGGGGCAATGTCCAGTTGACACTCTGGACATGTTTTACAATGCTGAACCACCTCTTGATACATTCTCGGCCAAAAAAAACGATGAGCAATTCTCGCCAAGGTCATATTCTGCCCTAAATGCCCTGCCCATGCTACTGAATGTCCCCTCTCTAACACTTTCGAGCACAGACTACTTGGCACAACCATCTGTTCTCCTTCACTATTCCGATATAAAATGTACTGTATCTCTACTGTTACTTCTCCCCTGTCACACATTAGCTTCTCATACAAGGACTCTAAAGTGACATCTTGCCCTCTGCAACTCCACAATATTAAATGGAATACCTGGCAAGTCTGCACTCCCATTCACCAGAGTTTGGCAGTGCTTCACTTAATTGTATACCCCTAAACCAATCCAGGTGCCTCTGCCTCCTAGACTTGGGCTGTCTGAACATCTGATCTGAAAAAGGTAATGCATCCCATGACTTGTCTTTTTGTGGTTTCTTCCACCTCTGCAATTTTGTTACCACCACTTATCTCGCAACAGCAACTCTGTTAAAATGGGAATATCTTGCCCTAGCACCACTGTATATGATAATACTTCCACCACCTCCACTGTAACCAGGTAAGTCTGCCCCTCCACATCCAAGTACAAATCTGCTGTTGGATATATTTCTTCATCACCATGTACACACCTTATTCATACACTGTATCCTTACCCCACACAAGGACAAGGACACCCAGGTAGGTTAATTTTTGTATGATTATCTTTCCTCTCATAGTGCCTTTCTCTGTTTAAATAATCATTTTACAAAACTGTTTAAAATCAATATTAACAATAAGTTTGCAAGTCCTGTTGTTTGTTTACTGTTTGTACCCTGATGGAGTGTGTGAAGCCCAAACTCCGTCACACTAACATTTAAAGATTGTACACCATTAAATATCTGTCAATGGCAGGAATGATTTAGCGCTAAAGTAGACATAGTCTTTCCAAGAGAGACAGCAAAGCTGCTACTTTTTTTCTGAACAAAAATCCATGTTCATGCAATTTGTTGTGTTGTTTTGTGTGGAACAATGTCTTATAAAGTGCTCTTATAAATGCCCCCCCCCCCCCCCCTTAAACATCCAACCTCACTGCTTAATCCCTCAACATGCAATAGTGTCTTTCCACCTGAAACATACCTCGCCCTTATTCAGTCCTGGAAACAGTTTTATTGAATATACTAGGGTTTGGCCAAAAAAAAAAAAAGAGGTGTAGCTAGGGATATGAGAAATCAGCAATGCTAATCTTTAAAACTGGCCTGGTTTTACACGTCCACTTAATTTGGATTACTTCATCACTGACTTGCCATGGAAACCATTTACATCACTGAATCGCTTGATGTATTGGATGAGTTCCCTAAAAATCAATGTGTAATATACTTCAGAATTTTCAAGACTACAAGACATGTGTAGCACAGATGCTATCAATTTGACACTTCTTGATAAAAAAAGGAGTTATACACAATTTATATTCAACTTAAGTGAACTCCCTCAAAATATTAACACTACATGATTTTCAAGGATCCAAATTAACTTACTGCTAGCAGTATATTTATTCTTCACTGGTGCTCAGCTTTAAGAAAATGTGCATTGCTAATTTTGCTAGTACTGACTTAAGGGGCTGAATAAGTAGGCAACCAGTAAATTTAATTTTGTACATTTTCTTTACAAGTTTGGCTGACATGTAACCTCCTCGTCATATAACAGTGTTCGGTTTAACCATACAGCTTTGAATAAAAAAAGTGTGCTTGAAAAACTGTGCATACATTATTTGTAATTCAACAAAATGTGACATTATTGGTAGGGGGTGAATACTTCTGCAAACCACTATATATATATATATATATATATATATATATATATATATATATATATATATATATATATATATATAAAATTAGTGTCTATTGAAAGTATTCACCCCCCCTTGGACGTGTTCATAGTTTTGTTGTGTTACAACTTGAAATCTTGATGCATTTAAATGGGATTT